>NC_027756.1:36771676-36781691 GCF_000695525.1 Brassica oleracea var. oleracea
CTGCAGACCGTTGTGCACCTACAACGGTTCAGAAACAAGGTCGCAGCCTTTTCTGAAGACCGATGTAAGTGTTGGCAGGGATTATAATCGACATCTTCTTCACAGAAGTTACGCTACACCGCTGTCTCATCCCACCATTTAGCTGGTGCATTACATTTTGTTCTAGCGGCTTTCACATGCCTCTGTCTTGGACCGCTACATGTGTTTGACAAGTTTTGGTTTTTGGTCTCTAAGAGCTATAGCGGCTATACTATACCGCTACATGGTAGTAGTGAAAGTTGAGGTTTGTTCACTGCGATTGCAATAGACCGCTGTAAGAACCAACAACTTACCCAGTGATTTATGATTTTATCTCAGTGTCTTCAAGTTATCGTAACAAAAGACTCGTAGCGGCATACCTATATCGCTGCTCACGGCCTCTGTGACTCTTGCTTTCACTCTGTCTCTTGATCAGAATCACCTCTTTTTCTTCATTTCATGCGTCAAATCCAATAAGCTATCTCTAACACTTAATAAACACAAATGAAAATGCTATGCACCTAAATGAATTCTAAATTCTCCTAAATGATCAAAAAGAGAACCAAATGATAGGTAAAACAATGCAACAATTACAAGACTTCGAATCCTAGGATGGGTAGATATAAAATATAATATAATTCTATAAGATAGTAATGTTTTAAAAATCTTAGCTAAATATATGGTTTCATTAAATTTATAAATTAATAATAATTATATATATAAATTTTATATAAACATAAGAAAAATATTTCATTGTTTATTTTTCTTCAAAATGCATTTATGTCTAATTTTATTTTTCATTTTTATATTTTGTGTTATTTTCTTGAATTTCTTATAAAATTCATGTATACATATTCAACATACATAAAATATCAAATAATCTAAAAAAATGATGAAATATAAATCTATAAAATTTAAATGATATCTTGAAATAATTTTATTTTTAAATAAAAATATTTTAAAATAGAAATATAAAAATATATAATTTTCCATAAATTAATAAACTATCATAGTCTCAATATCATTAATATAAAGTTTTTACTGTAATAGGTAATCTAGAAACAAATATTTAGTTTTATAGTAATAAACTGGATCAGTAATTTGTAAATATTAATTTTTCTCGCATATTTGATACATAACAAGTAATTCAACAAGTCTAAGTTTAAATCTCAAATGACATTATCTGAATTGGCCAATTCAAGTATTAGCCTCTAAAAGTTAGTGAGTGGTTGGCTGTGCCCGGTCTTTATTTCAAAATGAACGTGAAAGTTCTTTAGAATTTATAAAAATAAACAAAATAGATATTTGTTTTATTTTTTCATTCATTGCTAGTGAAGGTTTTTTTGGGGAAATTACGTGTTTACCACTATCATGTTATCATTTTTTATTTTTACCACCAATAAAATGACATTTTCAAAAATACATTTTTCATTAGATGGCAAAAGACTCTTATACCCATGTTATTTACATATATAATAAATAAATATTTAAATAAATAAATATCTAAAAAAATAAAAAATAATTTTTTAAATTTTTTTCTGAATTATATTATTTCTAAATTCAAACCCTAAACCCTAAAACTTAACTCTAAACCCTAAACCGTCAATCCTAAACCCTATTTTTTTTTAAATACGAACCTTGAACCCTAAACCCTAAACCATCGATCCTAAACCCTATAGTTTTTTTAAATAAACCCTAAACTCTGAAACATCAACTCTAAACCCTAAACCCCGAAACATCAACTCTAAACCCTAAACACTAAACCTTCAACTCTAAACCCTAAAACATCAACTCTAAACCCTAAACCCTAAACTTCAACTCTAAACCCTAAACCATCAACACTAAACCCTAAACTATCAACACTAAACCCTAAACCCTAAAAAGTAAACTCTAAACCTTAAACCCTAAAAAATTAACCCTAAACCCTAAAATATCAACTCCAAACCCTAAACCCTAAACCTTCAACTCTAAACCCTAAACCATAAATCCTAAACCCTAAACCCTAGATTTGATGTTTTAGGGTTTAGATCTGATTTAGGGTTTTGGGTTTACGTTTAGAGTTTAGAGTTGATGTTTTAGGGTTTAGAGTTGAAGGTTTAAATTTCAGAAAAATATAAGGTTTAGGGTTTAGGGTTTACGTTTAGTGTTTAGAGTTGATGTTTTAGGGTTTTGATTTGAAGGTTTAGGGTTTAGGGTTTAGAGTTGATATATCGGAGTTTAGGGTTTAGAGTTGATGTTTCATGGTTTAGGGTTTAGAGTTGATGATTTAGGGTTTAAAGTTGATGTTTTAAGTTTAGATTTAGGGTTTAGCTTAGATTTAGGGTTTAGGGTTTACGTTTAGGGTTTAAAGTTGATGTTTTAAATTTAGATTAGTTAACCATATGTTTTTTTTGTCAAAGGTAATCAAATGGTCATAAATGTTTTTTATCTTTCATTAAAGATAAGATAAAAATGATTAGTGTAACATGAAAAGTGGTATTTTAAAAATGGTATTTTGGGCAATTCCCAAGTTTTTTTATCACTATTATGACGTAAAGGTGTTAGGTAGGACGTGTGGACTCTATTTGATCGAGTAACGAGTGCGTCATTGTCTTTGTACTTTGGTTGTCTCTGTCACCGAGAGAAATGGTTAAAGATATTTCTTTTACATATATAGTCTAATTATTTGTATGTGTTTTTGTTGCCATAAGAATCAAATTGTTGGTTTGCTTTTGAAAATTTATCTAATTTGACATTTTTATACTTGTAGAATTTATAACCACTATTATTCTTTGTGGTCAATGGCTGTTATTTTATGTTAATATGAGTGAAACCGCGAATTATTTGTGTAAAAGATAACCACAATAAGTTTTTAACAGCCTACGCTTAAATGTGTACAGTTTGAAAGAGTAATAAACTTGGGAAATGAGGAACAACAAGCCTTAATAATTTTAACATTTAGACCCAGAAAACAAGCCTTAATACCAGAAGATAAACATTTTTTTCAACGCAAATTAACATATATTAGAAGGATAGAGTTACACTGCGATAAATGGACGCTCATAGATAAACTAAACGAGAAATAGGTAAAGCATCGTGCAAGCTCATAGATATCTTGGAGGATACAGAAAAGTTTCATGATTTGCATATAGGTGATGGCTTGGATCAACCAAAGATAAAACAAAACATCTTTTGCTAGCGAAAAACGGTGGTAAAATAACGTTTTATGGTAAACTATATTTAGTGACAAAAAATATGGTAAACTATAGTAAAAATTCTATAAATTAATGATTATAAAATTATAATATTTAATTATTTAAAAGATTATTTTCAAAAAATTTATATATTTTGAAGTATATATATTGATGTAAAAATAAGAAGATGAATTGATTTAAGTGTATATATATCGACTAAATTTTACAAATAAAAATTTTATGTTGTTTTTGTTGGATTATTTTGGATATTTTTAAAATGCAGATATGTACTGTTCCACTTAAAAAGTCTGGTTTAGCTCCATTTAGTATGAGTTTTTTGAGAAGCAATCAATCCACAAACAAATCAGTGAAACTTTAGGTTTAAACGAACAAATATCATATATCATAAAAAAACGAACAAATATCATATTATGTGAGAAATTGAATATCTGATGACGAATATTTAGTTTTAGGAGAGCGTTGGGCCATTTTCCAAATAAAAAAGTGTTGCAAAAAAAAGCGTTTGGCTTAGAAGAAATTTGGTATGTCACAAAAAAATTGGTATGAGGAAAATATTTTGTGATCCTTTGTTTACGAGGAGGATTGTTAGAATAAATATACAATCCAGATCTCGCATCGATACTAGACCATAAAGTGTATATATATATATATATATTCTCTAGTATCACTCAGTGTAATCTTCCTGATAAAACGATCTAAAAATAAAATTATGAGGACTTAGACCATCATTAACGCAAGGTTCTTAGTACATGGTTCTTAACAGAATATAAGAACCCGACTCTTAACTTTTAACTGAAAAAGTTAAGAGTCGGCTCTTAAATCTCTTATTTAAGAGCCGACTCTTAGCATTTTCAGTTAAAAATTAAGAGTCGGATTCTTATATTCCGCTAAGAGTCTCGTCCTAAGAACCCCCATTAATGATGCTCTTAGATCTAAAGCGGACAGATATCATAATAAACAAATGGTTTGATATCTAGTGGTGATAGATATATACCTAATTCTAGTAGATCGTTTGGCCTATGAAAGCATATAGTTTATCACAGCAAGTTAATGTAAATGGTCATTTGTTTGAGAGGAGAATTGATATGATATATAGACAATCCAAGTCTCGAATCAGATATTAGACGAATAAAATCTAACATAAATATTTAGTTTAACTCTATATAATATGAGTTTGTTTGATAAGCAACTGGCCTAAAAATAAATCCGTACAAACTTAAAGTATAAAATCAATAATACGTTACAGATATAAAATATACGAGAGATTAGACATCTAGCGGTGGACTGGACATACGTTACAGCACGACATGTTGCGAAACCTAAACCCATGCATATTTCCTATATAATAGACCACTTCTAAGTTCTAACATATCACACATCGAAACCCAAAAACAAAGCATTCTAAAATCTCAGAAATTTCACGAAAATGGGCTCAACGGCACAGACACAGTCAACTCCAGTGCAAGTCACGGACGACGAAACTGCTCTCTTTGCCATACAGTTAGCCAGTGCCTCTGTTCTCCCTATGGCTTTAAAATCAGCTATAGAGCTCGATCTTCTAGAGATCATGGCCAGGAACTGTTCTCCCATGTCTGCATCTGAGATCTCTTCTCATCTTCCGACCAAAAACCCCGAAGCTCCGGTCATGCTTGACCGTATCCTCCGTCTTCTTACGGCTTACTCCGTCCTCACTTGCTCCGTCCGTACACTTCCCGACGGCGCCGACGGGCTTTACGGGCTTGGTCCAGTTTGCAAATATTTCACCAAGAACGAAGATGGTGTCTCGATAGCTGCTCTTTGTCTCCTGAATCATGACAAGGTCTTCATGGGAAGCTGGTAAGTATTTACGAAGCCACACCGAAAATTATCATATCAGTTCTGTTGATATATCTTATTATGCTAAACATATAATACGACATAATATATATAATTTTTATAAGTTATGCTTCTTGGTTGATGTACTTAATAATAATATACATAAGTGAGATCCACACAGTGCAAAGACCTTAATTTGTCACTGCACCAAAATTATACCGGTCATATCATTTTTACAACGATTAAACAGACTGGAGAACAAAATAATTTTACAATAAATTATAGGAAAAATAATATATAAATAAAAATAGATAAAAAGGCATAAATTCAAAGTACGGGGTACTATGTTGGATTGGTCATCAATAAGATGGCCGTACCACCACTTGCTTTTAGAGCGTCCATTTATCGATCTAATATTACGTGTGGCCACAATCAAGATCAGCTTACGTTGTATAAAGAAAACACAATGGTTATTCCCTCCGTTGTAAATGATTTATCTAACTCTGTTCAAAGAGTTACAAATCCGAAATTAATACTATTTAAGTTTAAGAATTATATTGAGAAAACTAATGCTGCTTTTTTTACCGGGGGAAAACTAATAACCGATTATTTAGTTTAATACTAATTTACCAGGTTGATATCCACGCTTTGCGTATATTGAGACGAGTGTAAAAATTATATATGTCAGGTAGGTTGTTCAATACAGATTTCGATCTGGTTTCAGTTCAGTTTTGTGGTATTTCGGTTTATAAGAATTAGATATCATATTAAAACCATATATATTTTGGTTTGGTTCGGACTATATACAGTCAGTCTTTTTTATACCAAAAACTTAAACTATATTTATCTTTTATAATATTTTTTCAATTTAATTTTGTATGATTAAAATTTGAATTTATTAAACAGTACTCTAACTTTTAAATATGATGTTTTCTATTTTATTTAAATATTCAAAATAACTAACAAATAAATTATAATATTATAATTTCATGAGATGAAAACAAAAAAGATTAATAATATAAATAACTAAAATTTAGCAAAAATGTCTGTCAATGAAAGTCTTTAGTCAAAAAAAAAATTATTCAAATTAACATTTTAAATATTAAAATCATACCAATAAAATGAACTATGTATAACTATATTACTATATTTTAATCTT
Source organism: Brassica oleracea var. oleracea (assembly GCF_000695525.1). NCBI lineage: Eukaryota > Viridiplantae > Streptophyta > Magnoliopsida > Brassicales > Brassicaceae > Brassica > Brassica oleracea. Next base: position 36,777,863 of record NC_027756.1, read on the forward strand.
TTTATTTGGTTAGATTAATTTATATACTGAATCATATTCATTTACCACGGTTTTTAAAAATAACATATGTTCGATTTATACAGCATTATCAAATCCAAATCACTTTTTCTATTTCGGTTCAGTTTTACCGGATTGACCACCCTTAGTTCAAAGACTAGATCATACATAGTTTGCGAAAGTGTTTGTTGTACTAACTTGTACTTAATATAATCAAAGTTTTTTTATTTTATAATTAAACCTAAAATAATTTTTAAAAATAGATCCCATCTTTCAAAGTAATAACCGAGCATAATATATAATGTTTGATATAATTTCTTCAAAGAATAATTTTTTTTGGAATATATACTTTCATATTTTCCATAAATATATTGATTTTTCCTATTTGTTAGGATATATTTATGACGATATATCTTTTGAATCATATATACTTTGAAACAAAAGATAGTAAGAAATATATTTTTATTTAATATAAATGAGTTGTATATTGCCAAATACAGATTTGAAGTCAACTTGTATATAACGTGTATCCCATATATATTAATCCTGGAACATTATGACATATTTTCGTAGCCACGTATCTTCACGAGAACGATTCTTAGAATTGTTAGAAAAATAAGTTGGTCCATATAAACATATACTATGTTTTTTTTATTAAACTAACTATCAAATTAATTAGTAGTGTACAAAAAAAATATTTTTTTCTTCAAATAAAAGCTATAGAATTACCTAATATGGTTAACATATATATGAAAATTAATGATTATGAATAATACATATTTGATAACAATTTTTATACCCTCTCTTTTTTGTTTAATTTTATACTATTAAAAGAAATTAAACAATCACATTAAGCATATAATAAAAAAAATTAGATTTTTTCTTATATTTTATATTTTGAATTTTTAAATACGACTATAAATTACTAAAAATGGTAAAAGTCCCACATTGAAAATTTTGTGATCAACGGTTTAACTTTTTTTTTTGTTCAAGCAAGATACAAATGATGATCATATATCGTAGGGGTGGGCGTTAGGATACACGTTCGGGTTCGTATCGGGTATTTCAGTATAAAAGTATAAAACCAGTTCGGATATTTCTACACTTTGAGTCGGGTTCAGGTATTTTATGTTCGGATTTAGATATTTTGGGCCGGGTTTGGATATTTAAATTTGAAGCACAAATAAATAAATGATTCATTTTTAAGTTTTTTTGTATTTAAAATATATTTTAACTGGTTTTCTAATTTTTAAAAAATTAAACTATTAATATGTTTGGAGATAAAACTTTAAAAATAAAAAGACACTAATTTAGTTGTTGTTTTGAAATTTTAAATGCAACTTTTGTTAATGCAAGAACCAAGAGCTTGATATATATTTTAAGCGAGTAGCAAATAATTTTGTCCATAATTATTTATATATTTTCTAATTTTTAGCAATAAGCACCATTAATATAAATATTTTGAATAAGATGAGAGAAGTAAACTAGAAATATAGGGTTAAGTATACTTATGTTTGATTATCTTCGGATATCCATTCGGGTTCGAATATTACCCGTTTGGATTGAAATATTACCCGAACTGGTGAAATAAGTAATTTGTTTTGTTGTTCTAGAATTAGATAATATTTAGACCGAGCTGGTGAATATATACTAGACAAACATTTATATTTCAAGTCTGCACTTATATATTCTATAACAGCTTGATATATTAGATTTGAATACTAATCTGTTAATATAGTTTGCCGATAAATTTTTTCAAAATTTTGATTCTTAGATATGTATCTGGAGTGACACTAATTTTTACAGATGTCCATTTTTTTTTAAATTGACACTAATTTAATTCACCGAATTCATAGAAGAAGTTAAAAAATGAAACTTAACTCATATCAATAAAACAAAGACGAGAATGAAAGCACAGTTTTATAGAGGTAGAATATGAACTCACTTATGGAGAGTCAATAGTAAACAAATCGAGAGCAGAAAACCTAATTCTCTTTCGTCATTATACAATCGGTGTTGCCTATTTGGTTTTGGTGATTTGTGTCAACCGCAAAACTTAATTTTCTTTTGTGCATACGAAGTCTTAAAAATAATTAAAATGAAATATAATATGTTAACTCTTCAACAACGATGATATATTTAAGAGACCAACATGTATATTCATCATTTTATAATAGATAAAGATTATAGTGTTACAAAATGTTAAAACTATTTAATAAAAAAATATTATTATAAAAAAAAACTCACTCCGCGCTTGTGCGCGGGTTATCATGTAGTTGATTTAGTATTTGGTGTACATTTTCTCTCTAAGCTAATAAAAAAATTAATTGACTTCTAATCAGTCGACGGATCATTGTTTTGATCTGGTCCGGTATAAAATATAGTTGAATACTCAACTAAAATAGATTAACCAACTACATGTACTTTTTGGCGTTGCACCATCATCCTACATAGATGTTTTGGACATGCCCCAACATACAATTCAAAACCAACGAAATATTATTCTGTAAATGACAGTACAGAATAATAAAACAGTTGAAACAAATATGTTTTGAGCATAACAACGTATAACTATCTTAACAAAACAATGCAGACAATTATTATTATGTTTAATTCGTATAAGGGATATGGCAGTGGGTCATATAAGTTGTGTAAGAATAAGTTGTGTAAGAATACTTTTTAATGTTGTCAAAAAAAATTGTTCGTCTAAGGTTATATTTATATGTGTAGTTAATTAACTGATAGGCATAAAGATAGTTGTGAATTTATTATATGTCTGATTAATAAATTTTTCTAGAGAATAAAAAGTTGGTCTAAGTTTGTCCAAATTAGTTGTAAGACTGCCACATAATCAAATTAGTGATTTAAAAGAAAATGTTGACAACTCAGTAAAATTAAAATGTAATTAATGCAAAATAGAAGGTTATGTTGTAAATAAAGAGTTTAGAGACTGAATTCTTCTGTGTTTTTATTATTCTGTGTTCTTATTAATGATCAAAGGAGTTCATTTATATAAAGATTACAAGATAAAGATAAAAGGAAAGTGTACATATCCTTATCCAAAAGAAAATAGGAAAACTACTAAAACATAGGAAAAGAAAACTATCTATATCCTAAGTCGGCTAAGGCTTTGGCCGACTCTCTCTCCTCCTTACGGCCACGGTTGGGCTTGATGTGGCCGACGGGTTTTCTCCTCTTGTCTTGGTTAATGGCAATCCACTCCATGATTTATAACACTCCCCCTTAGATGCCATAACCATACATGTTCTGTAGTACGTTTCATGTTGCCTCATTAAAACCTTATCAGGAAAACCCAGTGGGACAAAACCATGATGAAGAAAAAGAGTACAACACGCACTACTCCCCCTGATGTAAACCTCAGTGTAGGTACGCATCTTGGTGCGTGATATTCTCAGTGTAGGTTCTACATTCTACGCATCTTGGTGCGTGATATTTCCTGTATGTATAGGATGAGAGTAATCGGCCAGTTTCATTACTGAACCGTAATTAGACCACTTTGACTTCTTAGGTCGTTTCTTATGCCCTTTGTCATCGAGTGTCCCGGTAAAGCATATGTGCTATAAGCAATGTGAATCACATTGTCCTCGGAGATCACTATTGGGTCTTTGCAAATCGTGTTTGCATATGTCCATAGTCTAGACGTGATTGTCTATCGTTAACTCTTTACTTTGATCGGACAAAATAAGTACTTATGGACAATGTACTAGACATGGTTATCATGAACCTATGTCTCAATCTGGCCGATCCATGTCTGGGTCATAGACCTCGTCTATACATGTCCACTACTTGTCTCATGAGTGTTCAAGATCAA
>NC_027756.1:36783330-36783889 GCF_000695525.1 Brassica oleracea var. oleracea
GAGGATCTTTGCCAAGACAATGATGGTTAAAACCATTCTTACTTTTAACATTCTTTATCCAGCTTATAATCTTTCTCCTTTAATATTCGGATTCATTTGTTTTATGCAATCCGTACCTGGCCACTATTTTAATCACCCATGTTTTGGCTCATGGTCTCTTTGAATTCGTGGAGAAAATCTTATTCATATATATTCTCAATCCTCTTCTGAGGTTCCATCTTAGACGGCACATATATGTATGTGGTGGTTTATTCAAAATCTCATAAGATGGTGTATGTCTGGTTTTATGACCCGTATATATTCTGAGATGGGAATATCTATGCTCACTTATATGGCCTGATGCATATTATCATTCTATACATGTAAATTCATAATGTCCCCAAGCTTATAGACTTTAGAATCTTAGTCTTATAGATAATGGCTTACATGACCGAACCTTTTATAGGTAATGGCCTCTTGGGCCGGTTATGTCTCTTGCGGTCGACCTGTTCATAACATGGTCTCTTTGGCCAAGTAATGGCCTTATGGTTTGGCCGTTTTAAAACATGGCCTCTACGGC
>NC_027756.1:36785919-36793452 GCF_000695525.1 Brassica oleracea var. oleracea
TTTCTAGGTGATCAAATAAAACAATCAAGTTTCAAATCAAACAATTAAAACCGATTTTCCAATTTAGGGTTTTAGGGTTTTCGAAACTTTGATCTTTGATCAAGGGAATTTGATTTGAGATTTAAAATCATTAAGACTTTGATTTTAATTGATTAATGGATCAATCTCGAATTATGGTTTAGGAGATCGGACTTATTCGAACTCCGATTTACTCTTTAGGATTTGATCTATTTTTCATATGGCTTTCATCTTTAGAGTTCTGATTTTAGGGTTTCAATCTTTACAAAACAACCAGGTTCGATTCATGTTCTCAGAATTTAGGATTACCCTTGTTTTACAGATTGTAGAAACCGGACCTCCAAAGATCAGAGACGAGCTAAGACGAACGGGCGCGAGACGGCTCCTATCGGGTCGCGTTGCCGAGGGCTATCGCGAGCTTGTTTTTTCTCGCAGACGGTTGCGTTTGGTCGGGGATTTGGTCTGAGCTGGATGCAAGCTGTGCTGAGGCTGAGGACGTTGATCACGGATAGGGAACGTCTGGAGCTGAGCTTGATCGGAGTTGAGCTTGATCGGAGTTTGCAAGCCGGAACGCAAGCAAGAACAATTTAGGATTTTTCGGGATTAGGGTTCCAAAAGACCAAGACGGCGCCGCGTATTGTTTCTGCGAGTGAGGGCGCGTCTCAGATTGGATCGACGAACGGTTTGGACTAATGGATTCGTCTCGTTAAGAGCTTCAATTGGATATGTGGCTCGTCGTCTGGTTCCTCAGGGTTGGATAGATATATCGATTTTAAGTTGCGCCTGATTTAGGGTTTATGTGTGACGGATTTTAGGTTAGGTTTTGTCTCAGGGTTTTGGAGTCTATCGTGCTGATAACGTGTTGTAAATAGAGAGTTTAGAGACTGAATTCTTCTGTGTTCTTATTAATGATCAAGGGGGTTCCTTTACATAAGGATTACAAGATAAAGATACAAGGAAAGTGTACATATCCTTATCCAAGAGGAAATAGGAAAACTACTAAAACATAGGAAAATGATACTATCCATATCCTAAGTCGGCTAAGGCTTTGGCCGACTCTCTCTCCTCCTTGCGGCCACGGTTGGGCTTGATGTGGCCGACGGACTTTCTCCTCTTGTCTTGGTTAATGGCAATCCACTCCATGATTTATAACAGGTTACATCTTTTTAAATGATCCTCAAATCATATACAGTAGAACCTCTATAATTAATAATGTTGGGACTTTGAAATTTTATTAATTTATAGAGATATTCATTTACAAAAGTTTCATTATTTAAATTTCGTATTTTAAGATATATTTATTCTAAGATACAAAAATATTTGATTTTAGTGTATAGATATTAATCGTTATTTTCTAAAATTTGACATTTTTATTAATTTTATTATATTATTTGGTGTATATAATAATATTGGGACTTTGAAATTTTATTAATTTATAGAGATATTTCTCATTGTTGTAACAGTGGATATGCCATGACTGGAGTGACGAACACTGTTTAAAATTCTTAAAGAATTGTTACGAGGCGCTTCCAGAGAATGGAAAAGCGATCTTGGCAGAGTGTATACTTCCAGAGACACTAGACTCGAGCCTGTCGACCAAACAAGTAGTCAATGTCGATTGCATTATGTTGGCTCTCAATCCTGGAGGCAAAGAACGGACCGAGAAAGAGTATGAGGCATTAGCCAAAGGATCAGGCTTCGAAGGCATCAAAGTTGTTTGCAACGTTTTTGGTGTTTACATTATTGAGCTGCTCAAGAAGATCTGAGAAAAAGCTTTCTTAGTGGTGCTTTATAAATAAACATGCATCTCTCTTTTACGTCTACTTCACCAGCTTAATTGTTGTACTTATGTGATCTTTTTCGATTTAAAGTCTTAAACTATGATGCTTAATCATGGTTGCCGTGCGAGCTGTTTATCAATAAATTGTACTTGTGTTTTTATTTATAAGAATAATATAAAACAAGACGGGATGAGTCACCTCTACTGGTTAGAGCCTTGGGGGCCAATTGTCATGCTTCCGGGTTCGACGCCAGCCGGAGGCGAACTGCTCATCCCTGTCACAAAGTGGGTACTGGGCCTTCGGGCTCAGGGAAAAACCTCCCGGGTGAAGCTGGCCCGCTGCCTGACCGGGCCCAGGGAATGACCCGATAAGCGGGGAACCCTGGATTACAAAAAAATAATAATAATAATAATAATAATATAAAACAATCCTCTATATATGTGATTTGAGACTGATGTGGCAAAAAGCCTAAGGTATATTGAAGCTTGCAAGTTGGGACTTGGGACTAGGTCCAGATTTGGGCATGACATGATTAAACATTACATTCGCTTCAGTCTATAAAACTCATGTGGTTAATATATAGATATCATTCTTTCCCCAAGTTGATTATTCAAACAACATGACTTGCAGGCCGTCCCGGCTTGGGATCAATAATGTGTTTTATGCTTTCTGAACGTTGAAATCGACTCATGACACTGTAAATATGCCCCGTTTTATCGAGGTACGTACTGGAACCCCTCAGCAAACAATAATTTAGCTAAGCAAATGCATTTCCAACAAGAGCACACGCACACACATAACAAATCTCATATTAAGTAATTAGGCATTGTGATTACATAAGTCTTCAAAAGCTATGTTGTTGATCTACTAATCAATTCAAAGGTCTAAATGCAAAGGAGACTGTGAACAAAAGATAATCTAATAACAAAAGATGTAAATAGTTACGCATCTATCAATCCCTAGTTCTCCACTCCACAGAGTCTGCTGAAGCACTGCAATGCGAAGACATCCACTGTGCACAAGGAGCAGGCTTATCGCAGATGCAACAGTAACACTGCATATATATTCATGTTGACCTCTGTTGTTAATATAAAAGGCAGTTTCATAGGAGTCTTGAACCAATATAATCCATTCCATATACTTCTTTTTACTTGAAACCCTTTACTTAAAATGAGACTAAAGTATATACCAGATGACAATGGGTTGCATTAGGAGTTGATCCAAAGGGAAAATTCAAGCAAAGGTGTCTTGGATGTGGGAAATCTCTACAAGCTACCTGTTCAAAGAGATTCTATCAAATTTTCCAAAAAAAAAAAAAATCTACAAAGTATAGAAACCCTATAATTAAACCCTAAGTTTCAAAACTCAAACCTGGCCTGACTCATGGATGATAGCCAGATCTTTGTCACCCTCATGATCACCGGCAAAAGAAAGATTCTTAACGTCAAAAGAATCAAAAGGATTGAAATCGAGGATGAAGCAGTCCTCTGTTTCCTCGATTCTCTTCATGTCTTGTCTGGTTTTCAGACATCCTTTGAGAGGAGTCACTTCTTCTTTCTTCGTCTCCATGTTCTCTCCCAACTCGCTGAGATCGAAAGGAAAAGAGTGCAAACGTCGTACTTCCAGAACAATTGTTTGACTTGTTTTGTTTCTAACTACTGAGAAAATTGAAATCAGAAGGATCAATTGCAATTAGCAAAGCTTTTTGCCTTAGTAACATTAGCCCATAAGGAACCCATTTAGTTATCCGGAACTTTTTCAAACAGGCTTTGGTCCATTCGGTCGATAACATACTCGGCGGATGGATATTGAGAGAAAGATATAACAAAGAAAGTTTGTAAAAATACCTTTTTTTTTTTATCAACCGTTTGTAAAAATACCTTCAAACTAAATAATTTAGCCAAATCTCTTAAAAAGTCTTTTTAAGTTTTTGTTTCTTAAATAACCTTAAAAAGATCAAAATGACCAAATTAAATTCCATTAAAAGGGTAAATGGTAATTATACACACTCATTATAATTTTACCCAATTATTTATTAAATATAAAAAATAAATAAATATTAATAATTAAAATATTAATAAAATTTAAAATTAATTTTTTTTTCAGAAAAAATACGTCTTCAAAATTTGCTTCTCAAATTCTTTTTCAAAAAGAAAATTTCCATAAAATTTTTTTTTTTGTAACTTAAAATTTCCACAAAAATTAGGAACCGTTTTTTAAATGTTTAGAATACCTTCAAAAATATGTATCATATATTTCCGTATTTGTAAAATACAATTCTCGAATTTAAGATGCCTTCATAATCATGTATGTGTACTTTTTGAATTAACTTGTACGTATATTTAGAAATTTTTTCCTAAGTTTGTATGACATTTTTTCAAATTTGACTTATATGCATATTTAAATATGTATAAAATCTTTATAAAATTTGGATATCAAATTAAGTATTTCTATGAATTTAGGAAGTGGTACACATATTGAAGAATATCTTACTAAATATACATATAATTCAAATTCAATAACTTATTCATAAATATACATTCATAATTTGTATGTGTATTTAAGAAGGTCTTCTTAAATGTGTATGACTTCTTCTTGAATTTGACTTACATGCATCTTTACACACGTATAATATCATTATAAAATTTAGATATCAAATTCAGAAAGGTCTTTTTAAAACTTTAGGAAAATGTTATACATATTTAAGAATGTTTTACTAAATATATATATAGTTCAAATTCACTAAGTGATTCATAAATATATATTCATAAAGATTTCCTAAATATATTTAAGAATATATATAATAAAACTAGAAAATCCTAAAATAATAAAGATAATTATCTAAAATAATTAGTAAAAACAATTAATAAAATATTTAGAATATTTCTAAATATCTATCTACATCACCATACTACCTATGGACAAGGAAGGATGCATAATATGGCTAGGGTTACCTTCCATTTCTGATCTGCGTAATAGAAACAAAAGTGAACAATCTAAGGAAAATAAAAAGGAAAGATTCGACTAAACCCTAGAATTCTACAACTAAGAGAACATAAGGATTACCTTGGTTTTCTGAGCGAAAAGAGGAATTTATGGAGGACTGAAGTTGAAAACCTGAAGAAAGCGAGATCGCAAAGAGACAATCGTAATTTAAAGAAAAGAAAACAAAAAGAATTCGTAGAAAATTAAAGGAAACCAAGATATAAAGGATAAGAGAAAGAGTTGTGCTCTCTTCTCGGAGAAGCCACCAATAAAAGGAAAGTGGATCCGAAGCAAGAATCGATGATTCAGTTTTTAAATCGGCTCTAACGGCACAATCCTACAAAAAAAAGCAAAATTAAAAAGATTGAGAAGCAATCAAAGCCATACTTCACCAATCAATGGGGCATTTCTATTACAATATTATACTCCGGCCTCACAACTAGGGATTCCTGCCTCAAAGCAGAACAACAATCTTCCCTCAACATTGCTTACAGATCTAAATGATTATTATCTGTCAGACGAAAATCCATGCCCATTGTAGCATCATGCTGTTTATATCCCGACTCATGCAACGATATTCTCCTAAAAATCAGGAAAAAAACATGCTCAGTGAAGTATATCGACGATATCCTCACCTGATCCGGCCATGTACCACTTAGATCAGGTGATCACGCGGCTATGTGCCAACAAGGCTACGTGCCATTAAGGTCATATGCCATAAGATGGGTCTCGTTAGTCATTGTAACATGAATCTGGGATCAAGAATCTCTCAAGATCACGCTATCACATACGGTTTTTTTCCGAAACCGCCTAAGGATTCAAATATAATTTAGCATTAATAATCCTTATCAAGCATAGAAACAAGTATATTTAACAATAAATACCTTAACTTTTCACTAATCACCCTAAACCTATCTAACCATGGATTCAAGATGAGTCTATTAATGAAAACCCTTAAACCCATGTAAAATTTAAGACTAATCATACTAGATAGGTAAATAAACATAACAAACACAAATTCAAATTCAAAGATGAAAATAGATTAAAGATGCTAAAGATTGAGTCTTTCACCAAATAAACATGTGTTTAGAGAGAAGACGAGACATATTAGATTTTTCTGCATAAAACATATATATGCGGTGTAGAAACCCATTAAAAAAAAAGAATGGTCGAGTATCTTTTAGGTGGTCGAGTCGCGGACGATCAGATTGTTTTTGTCTGAACCATGAGTCAAGTATCCCACTAGACAATGGTTAGACAATGTGGTATATTTACTCAAAGGACGTTTGAAGCACTTCTGGAAGCACGACACTTTTGGAAGCACAACAGGAAGATCGGAAATTGGGCGAAAAACCATAATTTCGGTATTATAGAATTTTTCGAAGAAGCCGGAAACTCGGGAAATATTTTCCATCAAGTCAAGATTCATTTGGAGTTTATTAAAAATAATCAGATCATCAGAACGGGCGTCGGAAAATATTGGGATTAATCGCGGACGAAAAATTCACTGGAAAGGCCAAATTGGACGAATGGACCGAGAAACTCGAGGTGGCTCGATCTATGAGATCAGGACGTGGTGACAACTGCCTGGCATGGTATGTGGCAAGAGAAGCATGAGGTGTTGCAGTAAAAATGATCACAGCATGCGTAGTGACACATAGAAGCACGAGGTGGATCAGCCAAGCACGAGGTGTAGCGATGCATGCGACCGGGCCATGCGGCCAGACATGTGGAGGAAGTGGTGTCTCCTTGCATGGATCCAGGCCATGCATCCAGACAGCTAGAGTGCGTGGTGTCATCCTGCATGAGACTGAGACATGCAGCCAGCCATGTGGAGCACGAGGTGTCGCCGCGCATGCGTCCGGAGCCATGTGAAGCGACACACGGGCTGCCACACGGCTTGTTTCTGATTGGTTGCTGATTACTATAAATAGCTCACGACCCCCTCCCATTTCTCCTCATCCAAACACATCAAAATCAGTTCAAAACGTGAGAGTGAAAGCAAAGAAAGAAAGATCGAGTTTCGATGGAAAGAAAGATCGAGTTTCGACAGTTTTCGAGCGATTTAGGCAGTTTTTGAGAACTGTTATTCTGCCGATATTTAGTCAGCACCTGGAGAAGGTTCTTTTCAAGTGAAGGGAGATAAGTTCTAGTGGAGACCAGTTCAAGACCAGTCTGGACGTGGGTCTACTTGAGAAGGTCGAGAAAGGGTTCGGATCGCAGAAGTCGGGTTTGGGGTCAAGCCAACGGTCAACCAAAAACTGTGAGTTATAATCGATTGATTATTGAGTTGTTTTTATGCAGGGTCCCGTTACTTGGAAGTTGGATAATGGCAGATGGCCGGGTCTAACTGAGTAACGGTTTGAATAATTGAGGTTATGTTGATTGAGTTGATGGCATGCTTGTTATTGTTTGAGAACCGTAGTAGCATGCTAATGGTTAGGTTGATTGGTTAGTTAGCGAATGCGGAATACTTAGATGATATCGCTAAGTTGTGGATAGTTAGATATTCTGGAATTAGTCTTTATGCTAGATTCTGGATTATGATTGATTGTGTTAATTTACGATTAAATACTAGGAACCTTGTGTTATTTTTACCAAGTTTAGTATTAATCATATTTTAGCCATATAGCATTTGTGTAACCCACAATGCTAGGCATGCTTGAGGTGGTTAGTGTTCCTACAGACCTCGTACCCGGTGGGTTCAAGGAAACCCCTTATTCGCTGGATCGGGAAGACTCAGACGAAC
>NC_027756.1:36794764-36796169 GCF_000695525.1 Brassica oleracea var. oleracea
CTGCAGACCGTTGTGCACCTACAACGGTTCAGAAACAAGGTCGCAGCCTTTTCTGAAGACCGATGTAAGTGTTGGCAGGGATTATAATCGACATCTTCTTCACAGAAGTTACGCTACACCGCTGTCTCATCCCACCATTTAGCTGGTGCATTACATTTTGTTCTAGCGGCTTTCACATGCCTCTGTCTTGGACCGCTACATGTGTTTGACAAGTTTTGGTTTTTGGTCTCTAAGAGCTATAGCGGCTATACTATACCGCTACATGGTAGTAGTGAAAGTTGAGGTTTGTTCACTGCGATTGCAATAGACCGCTGTAAGAACCAACAACTTACCCAGTGATTTATGATTTTATCTCAGTGTCTTCAAGTTATCGTAACAAAAGACTCGTAGCGGCATACCTATATCGCTGCTCACGGCCTCTGTGACTCTTGCTTTCACTCTGTCTCTTGATCAGAATCACCTCTTTTTCTTCATTTCATGCGTCAAATCCAATAAGCTATCTCTAACACTTAATAAACACAAATGAAAATGCTATGCACCTAAATGAATTCTAAATTCTCCTAAATGATCAAAAAGAGAACCAAATGATAGGTAAAACAATGCAACAATTACAAGACTTCGAATCCTAGGATGGGTAGATATAAAATATAATATAATTCTATAAGATAGTAATGTTTTAAAAATCTTAGCTAAATATATGGTTTCATTAAATTTATAAATTAATAATAATTATATATATAAATTTTATATAAACATAAGAAAAATATTTCATTGTTTATTTTTCTTCAAAATGCATTTATGTCTAATTTTATTTTTCATTTTTATATTTTGTGTTATTTTCTTGAATTTCTTATAAAATTCATGTATACATATTCAACATACATAAAATATCAAATAATCTAAAAAATGATGAAATATAAATCTATAAAATTTAAATGATATCTTGAAATAATTTTATTTTTAAATAAAAAATATTTTAAAATAGAAATATAAAAATATATAATTTTCCCTAAATTAATAAACTATCATAGTCTCAATATCATTAATATAAAGTTTTTACTGTAATAGGTAATCTAGAAACAAATATTTAGTTTTATCAAGTAATAAACTGGATCAGTAATTTGTAAATATTAATTTTTCTCGCATATTTGATATATAACAAGTACTTCAACAAGTCAAGTTTAAATCTCAAATGACATTATCTGAATTGGCCAAGTCAAGTATTAGCCTCTAAAAGTTAGTGAGTGGTTGGCCTGTGCCCAGCCTTTATTTCTAAATGAACGTGAAAGTTCTTTAGAATTTATAAAAATAAACAAAATAGATATTTGTTTTATTTTTTCATTCATTGCTAGTGAAAATTTTTTATCACTATTATGACGTAAAGGTGTTAGGTAGGACGTGTGGA
>NC_027756.1:36796269-36798219 GCF_000695525.1 Brassica oleracea var. oleracea
AAAGCATCGTGCAAGCTCATAGATATCTTGGAGGATACAGAAAAGTTTCATGATTTGCATATAGGTGATGGCTTGGATCAACCAAAGATAAAACAAAACATCTTTTGCTAGCGAAAAACGGTGGTAAAATAACGTTTTATGGTAAACTATATTTAGTGACAAAAAATATGGTAAACTATAGTAAAATTTCTATAAATTAATGATTATAAAATTATAATATTTAATTATTTAAGAGATTATTTTCAAAAATTTATATATTTTGAAGTATATATATTGATGTAAAAATAAGAAGATGAATTGATTTAAGTGTATTTATATCGACTAAATTTTACAAATAAAAATTTTATGTTTTTTTTGTTGGATTATTTTGGATATGTTTTAAAATGCAGATATGTACTGTTCCACTTAAAAAGTTTGGTCTAGCTCCATTTAGTATGAGGTTTTTGAGAAGCAATCAATTCACAAACAAATCAGTGAAACTTTAGGCTTTAAACGAACAAATATCATATATCATAAAAAAAAACGAACAAATATCATATTATGTGAGAAATTGAATATCTGATGACGAATATTTAGTTTTAGGAGAGCGTTGGGCCATTTTCCAAATAAAAAAGTGTTTCAAAAAAAAAAACGTTTGGCTTAGAAGAAATTTGGTATGTCACAAAAAAAATTGGTATGAGGAAAATATTTTGTGATCCTTTGTTTACGAGGAGGATTGTTATAATAAATATACAATCCAGATCTCGCATCGATACTAGACCATAAAGTGTATATATATATATATTCTCTCTAGTATCACTTAGTGTAATCTTCCTGATAAAACGATCCAAAAATAAAATTACGAGGACTTAGATCTAAAGCGGACGGATATCATAATAAACAAATGGTTTGATATCTAGTGGTGATAGATACCTAATTCTAGTAGATCGTTTGGTCTATGAAAGCATATAGTTTATCACAGCAAGTTAATGCTAAGTGGTCATTTGTTTGAGAGGAGAATTGATATGATATATAGACAATCCAAGTCTCGAATCAGATATTAGACGAAAAAAATCTAACATAAATATTTAGTCTAACTCTATATAATAGCCGTGTTCGTTTCTTAGCCGCAAGACGCAGCGGCAGCGATAAAAAATTAAACGGGAATCACGTCAACACACAACACCCATGACCGCAGCGGCGATTAACAACACGCAACACCGATGACGCAGGGGCAGTAGAAGGGACGCTGAAAATTTTAGCGGCACCGGCGTCAAGTTTTTTGTGTCTCCGGAAATTGTTGGCGGTTACTTTAACTTCAGATTCTATTATTTTGATCATCACCACCATGCTTTTTCTTGCCGCAGCGGGAGTATCTTGCGGTTAACAAACGAACACGGCTAATATGAGTTTGTTTGATAAGCAACTGGCCTAAAAATAAATCCGTACAAACTTAAAGTATAAAATCAATAATACGTTAGAGCATCTTTATCCCATATACTCTAATGGGTCTCTTAATTTATTTTTAATAGTATTTTAGGAGTTAATTTTGGTAAAAGACATGTTTAAGAACTTTGTGATTTTTTCCCATCCATTGCAAGTCTCTTATTTAGGGTTTCTTAAAAAATTTTCTTTTTTTATTAAATTAATTTTTTATTACATAAAAGATAACATTTTAAACATAGATTTTAAAATTAAAACATGAAAATAAAGATTAGTAAAATAAACAAGAATTATTTGAAATAAGCATATGAGCTCAGTTGTTGTCTTCATCACGTCCAAATTTATGCCATATATGTTGAACCAAATCATCTTTCAGTTGTTGATGCATTTGTCTATCACGAATTCTTATCCGAACACCCATCTGGTTTGCGATATTTGTAGGGATATCTGTAGAATACGTGAGATCGACATGTGAACTTCCGTTGTCTTCTTCTTGCTGGAATTCTGAAACATCATATTGAGTGTATC
>NC_027756.1:36800161-36819928 GCF_000695525.1 Brassica oleracea var. oleracea
TTTTAAAATGCAGATATGTACTGTTCCACTTAAAAAGTTTGGTCTAGCTCCATTTAGTATGAGGTTTTTGAGAAGCAATCAATTCACAAACAAATCAGTGAAACTTTAGGCTTTAAACGAACAAATATCATATATCATAAAAAAAAACGAACAAATATCATATTATGTGAGAAATTGAATATCTGATGACGAATATTTAGTTTTAGGAGAGCGTTGGGCCATTTTCCAAATAAAAAAGTGTTGCAAAAAAAAGCGTTTGGCTTAGAAGAAATTTGGTATGTCACAAAAAAATTGGTATGAGGAAAATATTTTGTGATCCTTTGTTTACGAGGAGGATTGTTAGAATAAATATACAATCCAGATCTCGCATCGATACTAGACCATAAAGTGTATATATATATATATATATTCTCTAGTATCACTCAGTGTAATCTTCCTGATAAAACGATCTAAAAATAAAATTATGAGGACTTAGACCATCATTAACGCAAGGTTCTTAGTACATGGTTCTTAACAGAATATAAGAACCCGACTCTTAACTTTTAACTGAAAAAGTTAAGAGTCGGCTCTTAAATCTCTTATTTAAGAGCCGACTCTTAGCATTTTCAGTTAAAAATTAAGAGTCGGATTCTTATATTCCGCTAAGAGTCTCGTCCTAAGAACCCCCATTAATGATGCTCTTAGATCTAAAGCGGACAGATATCATAATAAACAAATGGTTTGATATCTAGTGGTGATAGATATATACCTAATTCTAGTAGATCGTTTGGCCTATGAAAGCATATAGTTTATCACAGCAAGTTAATGTAAATGGTCATTTGTTTGAGAGGAGAATTGATATGATATATAGACAATCCAAGTCTCGAATCAGATATTAGACGAATAAAATCTAACATAAATATTTAGTTTAACTCTATATAATATGAGTTTGTTTGATAAGCAACTGGCCTAAAAATAAATCCGTACAAACTTAAAGTATAAAATCAATAATACGTTACAGATATAAAATATACGAGAGATTAGACATCTAGCGGTGGACTGGACATACGTTACAGCACGACATGTTGCGAAACCTAAACCCATGCATATTTCCTATATAATAGACCACTTCTAAGTTCTAACATATCACACATCGAAACCCAAAAACAAAGCATTCTAAAATCTCAGAAATTTCACGAAAATGGGCTCAACGGCACAGACACAGTCAACTCCAGTGCAAGTCACCGACGACGAAACTGCTCTCTTTGCCATACAGTTAGCCAGTGCCTCTGTTCTCCCTATGGCTTTAAAATCAGCTATAGAGCTCGATCTTCTAGAGATCATGGCCAGGAACTGTTCTCCCATGTCTGCATCTGAGATCTCTTCTCATCTTCCGACCAAAAACCCCGAAGCTCCGGTCATGCTTGACCGTATCCTCCGTCTTCTTACGGCTTACTCCGTCCTCACTTGCTCCGTCCGTACACTTCCCGACGGCGCCGACGGGCTTTACGGGCTTGGTCCAGTTTGCAAATATTTCACCAAGAACGAAGATGGTGTCTCGATAGCTGCTCTTTGTCTCCTGAATCATGACAAGGTCTTCATGGGAAGCTGGTAAGTATTTACGAAGCCACACCGAAAATTATCATATCAGTTCTGTTGATATATCTTATTATGCTAAACATATAATACGACATAATATATATAATTTTTATAAGTTATGCATCTTGGTTGATGTACTTAATAATAATATACATAAGTGAGATCCACACAGTGCAAAGACCTTAATTTGTCACTGCACCAAAATTATACCGGTCATATCATTTGTTACAACGATTAAACAGACTGGAGAACAAAATAATTTTACAATAAATTATAGGAAAAATAATATATAAATAAAAATAGATAAAAAGGCATAAATTCAAAGTACGGGGTACTATGTTGGATTGGTCATCAATAAGATGGCCATACCATCACTTGCTTTTAGAGCGTCCATTTATCGATCTAATATTACGTGTGGCCACAATCAAGATCAGCTTACGTTGTATAAAGAAAACACAATGGTTATTCCCTCCGTTGTAAATGATTTATCTAACTCTGTTCAAAGAGTTACAAATCCGAAATTAATACTATTTAAGTTTAAGAATTATATTGAGAAAACTAATGCTGCTTTTTTTACCGGGGGAAAACTAATAACCGATTATTTAGTTTAATACTAATTTACCGGGTTGATATCCACGCTTTGCGTATATTGAGACGAGTGTAAAAATTATATATGTCAGGTAAGGTTGTTCAATACAGATTTCGATCTGGTTTCAGTTCAGTTTTGTCGTATTTCGGTTTATAAGAATTAGATACCATATTAAAACCATATATATTTTGGTTTGGTTCGGGCTATATACAGTCAGTCTTTTTTATACCAAAAACTTAAACTATATTTATATTTTATAATATTTTTTCAATTTAATTTTGTATGATTATATAAAATTTGAATTTATTAAACAGTACTCTAATTTTTAAATATGATGTTTTCTATTTTATTTAAATATTCAAAATAACTAGCAAATAAATTATAATATTATAATTTCATGAGATGAAAACAAAAAAGATTAATAATATAAATAACTAAAATTTAGCAAAAATGTATGTCAATGAAAGTCTTTAGTTAAAATAAAAAATTATTCAAATTAACGTTTTAAATATTAAAATCATACCAATAAAATGAACTATGTATAACTATATTACTATATTTTAATCTTTTTATTGGTTAGATTAATTTATATACTGAATCATATTCATTTATATACTGAATCATATTCATTTACCACGGTTTTTAAAAATAACATATGTTCGATTTATACAGCATTATCAAATCCAAATCACTTTTCCTATTTCGATTCGGTTTTACTGGATTGACCACTCTTAGTTCAAAGACTAGATCATACATAGTTTGCGAAAGTGTTTGTTGTACTGACTTGTACTTAATATAATCAAAGTTTTTTTATTTTATAATTAAACCTAAAATAATTTTTAAAAATAGATCCCATCTTTCAAAGTAATAACCGAGCATAATATATAATGTTTGATATAATTTCTTCAAAGAATAATTTTTTTGGAATATATACTTTCATATTTTCCATAAATATATTGATTTTTCCTATTTGTTAGGATATATTTATGACGATATATCTTTTGAATCATATATACTTTGAAACAAAAAATAGTAAGAAAGATATTTTTTATTTAACACAAATGAGTTGTATATTGCCAAATACAGATTTGAAGTCAATTTGTATATAACGTGTATTGATTTAGTATTTGGTGTACATTTTCTCTCTAAGCTAATAAAAAAAATTAATTGACTTCTAATCAGTCGACGGATCATTGTTTTGATCTGGTCCGGTATAAAATATAGTTGAATACTCCAACTAAAATGGATTAACCAACTACATGTGGCGTTGCACCATCATCCTACATAGATGTTTTGGACATGCCCCAACATACAATTCAAAACCAACGAAATATTATTCTGTAAATGACAGTACAGAATAATAAAACAGTTGAAACAAATATGTTTTGAGCATAACAACGTATAACTATCTTAACAAAACAATGCAGACAATTATTATTATGTTTAATTTGTATAAGGGATATGGCAGTGGGTCATATAAGTTGTGTAAGAATAAGTTGTGTAAGAATACTTTTTAATGTTGTCAAAAAAAATTGTTCGTCTAAGGTTATATTTATATGTGTAGTTAATTAACTGATAGGCATAAAGATAGTTGTGAATTTATTATATGTCTGATTAATAAATTTTTCTAGAGAATAAAAAGTTGGTCTAAGTTTGTCCAAATTAGTTGTAAGACTGCCACTTAATCAAATATAGTGATTAAAAAGAAAATGTTGACAACTCAGTAAAATTAAAATGTAATTAATGCAAAATAGAAGGTTATGTTGTAAATAAAGAGTTTAGAGACTGAATTCTTCTGTGTTTTTATTATTCTGTGTTCTTATTAATGATCAAAGGAGTTCATTTATATAAAGATTACAAGATAAAGATAAAAGGAAAGTGTACATATCCTTATCCAAAAGAAAATAGGAAAACTACTAAAACATAGGAAAAGAAAACTATCTATATCCTAAGTCGGCTAAGGCTTTGGCCGACTCTCTCTCCTCCTTACGGCCACGGTTGGGCTTGATGTGGCCGACGGGTTTTCTCCTCTTGTCTTGGTTAATGGCAATCCACTCCATGATTTATAACACTCCCCCTTAGATGCCATAACCATACATGTTCTGTAGTACGTTTCATGTTGCCTCATTAAAACCTTATCAGGAAAACCCAGTGGGACAAAACCATGATGAAGAAAAAGAGTACAACACGCACTACTCCCCCTGATGTAAACCTCAGTGTAGGTTCTACATTCTACGCATCTTGGTGCGTGATATTTCCTGTATGTATAGGATGAGAGTAATCGGCCAGTTTCATTACTGAACCGTAATTAGACCTCATCGAAGATGCTCCTTCTCATCCCGGTAATATTAACTTCTTTTTTTTAATATTAACATATTCTCGGCATGTTGCAAAATCCTGGTTTTTGTGTTTAAATTTGATGAAGATTGGATTCTAAACAAATTTTGTAGGTGTTGAGCATGTTGGAGGAGATATGTTTGTAAGTGTTCCCAAAGGTGATGCTATTTTCATGAAGGTTCGGATCCGAAATAATACTAACTACATATACTGAAAACTCTTGGCATTATATGAAATGATGATCAAATAACTCTCTTTGGATTCTTCTCATTGTTGTAACAGTGGATATGCCATGACTGGAGTGACGAACACTGTTTAAAATTCTTAAAGAACTGTTACGAGGCGCTTCCAGAGTATGGAAAAGTGATCTTGGCAGAGTGTATACTTCCAGAGACACTAGACTCGAGCCTGTCGACCAAACAAGTAGTCAATGTCGATTGCATTATGTTGGCTCTCAATCCTGGAGGCAAAGAACGGACCGAGAAAGAGTATGAGGCATTAGCCAAAGGATCAGGCTTCGAAGGCATCAAAGTTGTTTGCAACGTTTTTGGTGTTTACGTTATTGAGCTGCTCAAGAAGATCTGAGAAAAAGCTTTCTTAGTGGTGCTTTATAAATAAACATGCATGCTCTCTCTTTTACGTCTACTTCACCAGCTTAATTGTTGTACTTATGTGATCTTTTTCGATTTAAAGTCTTAAACTATGATGCTTAATCATGGTTGCCGTGCGAGCTGTTTATCAATAAATTGTACTTGTGTTTTTATTTATAAGAATAATATAAAACAAGACGGGATGAGTCACCTCTACTGGTTAGAGCCTTGGGGGCCAATTGTCATGCTTCCGGGTTCGACGCCAGCCGGAGGCGAACTGCTCATCCCTGTCACAAAGTGGGTACTGGGCCTTCGGGCTCAGGGAAAAACCTCCCGGGTGAAGCTGGCCCGCTGCCTGACCGGGCCCAGGGAATGACCCGATAAGCGGGGAACCCTGGATTACAAAAAAATAATAATAATAATAATAATAATATAAAACAATCCTCTATATATGTGATTTGAGACTGATGTGGCAAAAAGCCTAAGGTATATTGAAGCTTGCAAGTTGGGACTTGGGACTAGGTCCAGATTTGGGCATGACATGATTAAACATTACATTCGTTTCAGTCTATAAAACTCATGTGGTTAATATATAGATATCATTCTTTCCCCAAGTTAATTATTCAAACAACATGACTTGCAGGCCGTCCCGGCTTGGGATCAATAATGTGTTTTATGCTTTCTGAACGTTGAAATCGACTCATGACACTGTAAATATGCCCCGTTTTATCGAGGTACGTACTGGAACCCCTCAGCAAACAATAATTTAGCTAAGCAAATGCATTTCCAACAAGAGCACACGCACACACATAACAAATCTCATATTAAGTAATTAGGCATTGTGATTACATAAGTCTTCAAAAGCTATGTTGTTGATCTACTAATCAATTCAAAGGTCTAAATGCAAAGGAGACTGTGAACAAAAGATAATCTAATAACAAAAGATGTAAATAGTTACGCATCTATCAATCCCTAGTTCTCCACTCCACAGAGTCTGCTGAAGCACTGCAATGCGAAGACATCCACTGTGCACAAGGAGCAGGCTTATCGCAGATGCAACAGTAACACTGCATATATATTCATGTTGACCTCTGTTGTTAATATAAAAGGCAGTTTCATAGGAGTCTTGAACCAATATAATCCATTCCATATACTTCTTTTTACTTGAAACCCTTTACTTAAAATGAGACTAAAGTATATACCAGATGACAATGGGTTGCATTAGGAGTTGATCCAAAGGGAAAATTCAAGCAAAGGTGTCTTGGATGTGGGAAATCTCTACAAGCTACCTGTTCAAAGAGATTCTATCAAATTTTCCAAAAAAAAAAAAAATCTACAAAGTATAGAAACCCTATAATTAAACCCTAAGTTTCAAAACTCAAACCTGGCCTGACTCATGGATGATAGCCAGATCTTTGTCACCCTCATGATCACCGGCAAAAGAAAGATTCTTAACGTCAAAAGAATCAAAAGGATTGAAATCGAGGATGAAGCAGTCCTCTGTTTCCTCGATTCTCTTCATGTCTTGTCTGGTTTTCAGACATCCTTTGAGAGGAGTCACTTCTTCTTTCTTCGTCTCCATGTTCTCTCCCAACTCGCTGAGATCGAAAGGAAAAGAGTGCAAACGTCGTACTTCCAGAACAATTGTTTGACTTGTTTTGTTTCTAACTACTGAGAAAATTGAAATCAGAAGGATCAATTGCAATTAGCAAAGCTTTTTGCCTTAGTAACATTAGCCCATAAGGAACCCATTTAGTTATCCGGAACTTTTTCAAACAGGCTTTGGTCCATTCGGTCGATAACATACTCGGCGGATATTGAGAGAAAAATATAATAAAGAAAGTTTGTAAAAATACCTTTTTTTTTTTATCAACCGTTTGTAAAAATACCTTCAAACTAAATAATTTAGCCAAATCTCTTAAAAAGTCTTTTTAAGTTTTTGTTCCTTAAATAACCTTAAAAAGATCAAAATGACCAAATTAAATTCCATTAAAAGGGTAAATGGTAATTATACACACTCATTATAATTTTACCCAATTATTTATTAAATATAAAAAATAAATAAATATTAATAATTAAAAGATTAATAAAATTTAAAATTAATTTTTTTCAGAAAAATACGTTTTCGAAATTTGTTTCTCAAATTCTTTTTCAAAAAGAAAATTTCCACAAAAATTAGGAACCGTTTTTTAAATGTTTAGAATACCTTCAAAAATATGTATCATATATTTCCGTATTTGTAAAATACAATTCTCAAATTTAAGATGCCTTCATAATCATGTATGTGTACTTTTTGAATGTAACTTGTACGTATATTTAGAATTTTTTTCCTAAGTTTGTATGACATTTTTTCAAATTTGACTTTTATGCATATTTAAATATGTATAAAATCTTTATAAAATTTGGATATCAAATTAAGTATTTCTATGAATTTAGGAAGTGGTACACATATTGAAGAATATCTTACTAAATATACATATAATTTATATGTATATTTAAGAAGGTCTTCTTAAATGTGTATGACTTCTTCTTGAATTTGACTTACATGTATCTTTACACACGTATAATATCATTATAAAATTTAGATATCAAATTCAGAAAGGTCTTTTTAAAAATTTAGGAAAATGTTTTACATATTTAAGAATGTTTTACTAAATATATATATATAGTTCAAATTCACTAAGTGATTCATAAATATATATTCATGAAGATTTCCTAAATATATTTAAAAATATATTTTTAAATACATATTTATGAAAGTTTTCTTAATTTTACGAAGATATTATACATATTTATCAATATTTCTTAATCAATAAGAACTACTATACTTATTCGGTAATGTTTTCTAAATATGCATATAACTCGAGTTCAAGAAAATATCATGCACAATCAGGAAGGCTTTCCAAACATTTAAAATTTTGAAAAAAAAATTGCAAAAAATAATTTCGAAACTTTTTGTTTAAATATATATAAATTAATATACCTGTAGAAAATGTATAGTAATCATTTCTTTTCATGAAACATTTTTTGTCATTTTGAATTTTATGAAGGGGGAATTTCATGTTTACCACTTTCAAGGTACCATTATTCATCTTTACCAGCATTGAATGGACATTTTCAAAAAAATACATTTTTCATTAAGTGGCAAAAGGCTCTTATACATTGTTCTCTATATATATAATAAATAACTAGATGTTTTATCCGCACATGCGGGCTTAATCGTTTTACAAATATATATTAGTTTATATTTTATTAATTCAAAAATCAGCATGATAACTTATTATTTATGTTTTCAAAAACATTAAATCAAACATCAAATTATATATACACTAGGGGCGGGATATACTTTACTTGTGATTTAGATTATTATTTTGTACGATTTTATGGTTTGTGTTTTAGGTTTGCATTTGTAAAAGATTTGTATGATAATAATTTTTGTCTTTTAGAAAATTTTAGGTGAGGAAGAATTATATATGGTAAGATATGTTTTGCTTGTTTACAATAGTTGTTTGGCAAACAAAAAGAACAATATTTGTTTCTATATTAAAGCGATGTGGCATTATACATTATATGCTGTGAGAGCGTCAAATGGTCTTCATGTTGTTTCATTTTACAAAAAATTAATCTCATATTCGGTTTGTTATCTGTGGTTTGTAATATTTTAGATTCAGAAGGATTGGGTTGTGGGTAAAAAAAATTTGTGTATGTTATAAGAGTAATTACTCTATATGTTGAAATCATAGTCTTTCAACATTCTATTGGAGTGGAAGTGGTGATTATTTGAAGTTGAGTTTCTTATTAAAAGTAGAATGTTATATTGAATGCGAAGAAGGTTGTCAAGCAAATCTAAAACATTGAAACTGGAAAGTGTGAAAACTGAATAGTGGTCCATGAGTGTAGACACTTGTTACTCACCGCAAAATCAACTCAAGAACTTCTCAATTTGTGTATAGTAATAAC
The DNA here is from genome assembly GCF_000695525.1 of Brassica oleracea var. oleracea. NCBI lineage: Eukaryota > Viridiplantae > Streptophyta > Magnoliopsida > Brassicales > Brassicaceae > Brassica > Brassica oleracea. The sequence continues at coordinate 36,809,216 of NC_027756.1, forward strand.
AATCACGGCTTCGATTTTCCAGATTATTGAGATGGCACTTTCTTTGTGGCATTATAAGGATCATATTAGTTCGTTCCATAACCCTTCTTTTTCAGTATAGAGACATAATGAACGTTTGGTTGTTATTGAGATATACTATTTTATTATTTGAGGTTTTTTTTGGAAGATTTATTAATTCAAGTTGTTGGTTAGTTTGTTTGTAAGTAATTTGTTTTGAATTTTTTCTTCTATGGCATTACCATGTGAGTTTTTATGTCATTTGCAGTTGAGTACTTTGTATCTAACAACTAATATATATGAATCTTTTTGAGGTTTTCGCCAGCCGTAAGACCTTTGCATGATTTTCCGAAAAAAAATTTCAACTTTGGTGAGAAATTGGCAATCCAAACATTAGCCATCCAGTTGGGTTGGAATATGGTGTTCCTGGGTTGGGAATGTTGTTCATGGTGTTCACAGTCTCATTTCTTAAGTTCATTTTTGGATGATATTCGATTTTGGTAAAATAAGCTCTATTGTTTGTTAGGAACAAATATGAGCAACTTTGGACCATTTCTTGATTGGTCTTAACTCTTAAGCCTATGATTTCAGATTTTGGGAGAAGAGATTCATAATGGTTTCTATGTTCCATTCGAGATCAGCTGCCAAGATGTTTTTGTTGTTAAGATTTGGAGGACACATTGGTAAAAAATAGTTTCTTTGAAGAGATTCGAACTAAATTAAATATATTTATTTTCTATAAACAGAGAGAAGGATTATTTTTCTAAAAAAATAACATACTTTTTTGAAAAACCTAAATACATAATATTTTTATTTCCATTACCGAAGTACTAAATTTTACATAATATTTTCAGAGATTTTAATCTTATTTATAGCGTAAACTATGTATTTATTATGCACATATAAGTATATTTTTTATTAGTCAAAGATTGTTGTAAAGAAATTTTTATTTTTAATCATTTTCATTTTTTTTAATTTTATTTATGTAGGCTAGGAAAATATTTACAACCAAATAAATGAGAATATAATCTCTTATAAGATTTCAATAAAATGACATAGAATCTACGTATTGACACATTAACATAAATTAAACAGGATTTAATAAAAGAATATTCTTTTATTTTAATTTATATGCATAGATTTAACAAACTTAATATACAAATACAATATTAACTCATTTTTATATACAGATAGAATTTGAATGTTATCTTATTTTACAGCTAAATCCGGTTTGAATAAAGTTTCAATACCAAACCGAACAAATCCAATAGAACATCAATTAATCAAAGTGGAAGCTAGAACAAATTACAAATGGTTCCACACTTCATTTCATTTTATCTATTAAATCAATAAAACGAAAAATCATTAGATCCGATGTAAAACAAAATAATGTTAGATGATTATTGTTTAAAATGCTTATGTATTAACATGAGGGATATGCAATGTTGAATTGACTCTCTAAGAAGAGACCAAATTTTATTTTATTGTTATAGATAGATTGATTGTGTTTCTATTAACAATTAGCTAGATCTTGTATTAAATATACATATTTTTGACTAAATATAAATATTTATTATTTTATAAATATAATGTATTTAAAATTAATGACTTTTGTATAATAAAATGTTTAAAATATTATTATACAATACATATAGGTCGAATTTAAAATTTATTATAGTTATAGTAGTATAACCAAATTTATTACATTACAAAATATAAATAAATAGATATCAAGAATAAAAAAGACTTCGACTCGGAAACCCTTTTTACTTTGATTGTCTGGAAACAGGATGCAAACCTTTATAAGATGTAAAAACTATACATGTTTGTTTAAGTCCTAAATATTTGAAAATAAAATAAATCACGTAATCTAAGTAACTCATGATTATAATTTTAAAAATAATGGTACTTGGCAATTAGCATAGTATAATTCTTACATTTTATTATATATATATATATATATAATTAACTTATTATATATTAAGTAACATTTATTTTTATTATATGTTCTTAATTATGGTAAGTGGAAGTTATTTCATTATATTTTCTTTTAACTTTTGTTTTTAAATAATTTTGTTTTATATTTTTCGTGGATCATTATTTTGAAGTTTAAAAAAAAAAATATTTTCTGTTGAACTTCACCGTAATTTCATTACTGTTGAATAACTTTTATAATAATTAAGATTTGAATTTTGAATTTATATTGATATAGTTTGTAATAGATTTACTGTTACACATTTGGGTTCACAATGCACGTTTTAATTATTTTATTCCCGTAGTGATGTGTTCATATGGTCAATAGAAAATACTGCTGACATTTACTCACTACAGGAGAATTGAGTAGAAATAATGTATATTCTAATCATTATAATAATCATTTAATCTTTTTTTTTTTCATAGTGGAAATTTTGGTTTACAGGAAGCCAAGGGATTATTCATTTTGTCTTTTTTTTTTTTTTTGTAAGGAACTACGAAACATAAAAAAAAAAAAACAGATGCTCTTTCGGAAAAAGAAATCAGAAGAATTAAAAGAGCACTTGGTATACTAAAATAATATTAAAAGAACACTTGGTATACTAAAATAATTAACTTAAGAAGCTTACTCCATCAAATAGTATTTTTCTCTTACGTTTATATATATGAAAGAGCGAAATTAGTGTATGTGTATTTTTTTTTTAAAAAGAGCGATATTGGTGTAGTGACTAAATCATAAAACACGAACACACAATTTTGGTGACCGAGTTCCAGAAAGGTTTACAGCTTGTACTATCTGGAGATATACTATTCACAGCGGCAGATCTAGAAAATATTTTTAGTGGAAAAAAAAATAATTATTTGATAATTTACATAAATGTGTTTTATATCTTTAGCATAGATAACATTTAGAAGAAAAATAAACTAAATAATACAGCTAAAATATTATTTTTAAACTGAAAGAATAAAAATAATGAACCCACTAACAAAATAAAATGAAAAAAACTGGAACTATTTGTGAAAAATAAAATTTAACTGAACGAGGAGATTTGCTGACAAAAAAAACAAGGAAAAGAACGTGTGAGGAGAAAAGAAAATGTAACACATGAAAAAAAATAAAAAAATGAATAAGAAGGTAAATTCACATATTAATGGGAAAGGGAGGTTTTGAACCCAAGCCTAGTGGGGGCAAAGAGAAGGATTTAGCTTAGTAACTCGCATTTTCTAATGCATAAACATTTATTTGTAACCTTTTGTGGGGGCAGCTGCCACCTTCCTAAGCTACCTAGATCCTCCCCTGACGATGCATGTCCTCATGGTTCGCATGAACATCTCTGCATGAATATATCTAAATTAGGTCATGCAGGTAAAAAGTAAACCAAAACATATATCACGACCAAATCTACATATACAGTAATATTGAGATCTATGGAGTTTATTAAAATATAAAAGAGGCTGTTAGGATTTTCAATCCCGTATAGGTGCTGAAAATATGAACTTTGTTGATATTGAGATAAAGTGATAAAAACAGATGAAAATTGGTAACCAAGCTACCTTTCAGCGGGATCTGTCTCCTGTAACTTTCACTATCAAAACAGGTTTTTTTCAGAACAAATATACAAATCACAAAAGACCAAAGCAAAACTGCGTCACGTATTCCTAACAACATAAAGTTTTTGTGTAATGCTATTTTCTTTAATTGTTGGGTGTAGGTACTTGTAGCATTGGGAAATACGAAAGTCCTTAACAACATTTACTGGATTAGAGGTGGGCCTATATTAACATTCACCTTAGGCCCAATCTCTCTTCTCATTTTCTACGTCGAAGACCAACAACGACTTCTTCTCTTCTTTCATTCAAGAAGCTATTTCTAAATCAACGATGGAGTAAGATGGATGGCATGTACACAGCTACTTATCTTCAATTTTTCGTAACTCCAATTTCGTCACCTCGCTTCTGCTCTCGAACGATCCGGTCTTTTGATTTGTATACACTGTCAGGCGCAGTGGCGGAGCCAGAAATTTTTTGTACTGGGGTCAAAAAAAAAAATCAAAAGCATAATGTATAAATGACCAAAAAAATTCCAAATGTATTACTCCAAAAAAAACTAGAAATGTACTCGACACTCACTCATAGCTTAAAACTTTTTTTTAAGTTTATTTATTTTTAATGTTTCTATATTAAACTTACATTAACAATGTTTAAAATTACAAAATATGTTTAGTGATTTACTAAAGCTTTGTAATTATAGAAAAATAAGATTAAAACTAATATAAATCCAAAGTTTTAAAAATAAAAATATATTAGTTGTAATTAAATTTTGTCTTTAATGTTTTGTAATTATTTTTCTGGGGTCAAATTTATTTTTTTAATGGGGTCAATAAAAAAATTATACAAATTTTATCTAAAATTTTTTTTTTTACAAAAAAGAAGTGGGGTCAGCTGACCCCCCCACACACTAAGCTGCCTCCGCCCCTGGGACTCAGGCGGGAGATTATCTTCCAATAGGCAATAGCTATCGAAAAGTGAAAATGGAAGACGATCTCAGAGAAAATGGAAAATGTAAGCATTTGGAACATCGATGGATCCAAGCTGAAAAAGAGAGGAATGTACCTTGTCACCAAAGAGTGTTAGATCAGCTCTGGCTTTGTGGCTTTATCATCTCGAAATACCAATGAATGAAACCAGCAATCTATTACTATAAAAAATGTTTCTCTCTTTCTAGAGAGCATAAGTATAAGCATAAGTAGAACACTGCAAATGGAAAATTTATGGGAATTCTTACCATGAAAGCAAAAATCTCATCTTCGTATGTCTCATAAGGAGCAATGGCAATATCCAATTTCGAATCCTACATAAGTTGATAAAGACTTAAGGTTATGGTGTGTATGATTCAATGACAAACTACCAAACACGAATTGGCTTGATAAAAAAAACATCGAAAATGGCTTCAGACACTAAAACAAAGAAAAACAAAAAAAAAAAACTGAGTGCTTCTGATCCTTGAAACCCAGAAAAGAAATTTGTTTTCTTTTTCATAATCGCAACTTGTGTGAATCTAGGGAAGCAATCGTAAGACTATGTCCTCACTGATTTCTAAGCAAACAGGCAATTTCAGTGCAGATTTTGAAATCGAATATGTTAAGACGTGAAAGGTATATAGAACCTGTCTTCAAGAGTCACATGTAAATGGGAAGACAATGAACATTGATAGTGGCTGGAATGGGTGTTGCCTGAAAACGATTACAAAAAAAATTTAATAAACAACAGGATTCAAACCATTTCGCAAAGAGGAAAAACATAAATACCAAAAGCATAATTCTGATAGGTGAAACAAAAAAAATTGATTAAAAAGTTCATCAAGAGCATATCAACCCACATGAAAAACTTTGGAGTTAATCCTCTCTCAAAAAATAAATTTATTACGTTGTTTGAACAGATTGATAAGGTGGTTTCGAGATGAGGAATGGTTACCTTTTTATTCTCCGATACACCGCCTAGCTGAAGAAAATCTCGCTTTCAATGATACATCATGGTTGATTGAATTAATAAGGGATTCAATAAAAAAAACCTGTAACAGGAACCGCTTAGGTGATGAAATGAAGATCAGACGTCGCGATAGAGAGAGGATGAACCCTGAAGTTCAATGAGACGCGTAAAGGAGGATTAGGTTTGACCCTTATTGGGCTTGAAGATGGTCTCTCATTTCATCTAAACATGAAGCCCGTAACAATAACAAACCCAACACCAAACGATTCACAAATAAATGAAACGGTGCGTTTTTTTGGATGAGACACGTGTTAGCAGCATATTCAACGATTTTTGTAGCTGGAATCGTCACAATGAATGAGGTAAAACACAACTTTATATAAGTAGAGATTAGATATATATATGACGTAAATTTAAATAAAATATATATGTTTATTATTGTGCTGGAAATTTAAAAGAAAACATTCACATATTAAAAATATTTTAGTAAATATATTTATACAAATTTAGTTGATTAATATTTAATTATAAATTGTATATTTGTTATTTTCTAACTTTTATGATTGAAAAAAAAAAATTAAGATAACAACACAATATATAAAAATTATCTTATTTAAAAAATAATAATATTATTAATAAAAGTTCGTTTTTAATTATATTTATAACTGAAAAATATGTTTTAAGATAACAACACAATGTAAAAATTATCTTTTTGCGAAAAATATTAATATTATAAATAAAAATTCGTTTTTGATTATATAGTTAATCATATATAAATTTATTAACGGTAGTATAGATATTAACTGCTCTAACTTTTAACTTGAGAGCTCCGTTGTTAAATAAATAAATAAAAATAAACTTTTTTTTATGTTCTCGTATTATATTTTTTCAAATTCAAACTCTTAAAAAAGAAAAAAAAAACACGTCAAGTACCAACTCTTAAAAATAAATAAAATACCGGCCCTTGTTTTTGACAAAGTTTTCATTAGTTCAACCCGCAAAACAAATGTAACTACAATCTTCTTCCGTATTTTCGTAAAATCATTTCGGCCCAATTTGTTTTTAAAGCTTTCGGCCCATATGTGTTTTACAAGTTTCAGGAATCTGGACCAAGCTTGGATACACCCCCAGGGTTTTTGGATTTTAGCCAATCACTTATGGTTTAAACTCGTCAGATTGACCCTACTGGTCTAGACTGTGTTTTCGGCTCTGTTCAAAAACGTAGCGGTCTAACCGCTTAAGCGCTGTTCGGGGTTGACCGCGGCGATTATACCCAAATCGGTGTAGCCAGACGTTGATTCGCGTAAAACCGTCTAATTTTCGCAGTGACCGCCTAATTCCCGCCTAATACCGCGTTGACCGCCTGAGTTTTTTTTTTCATCTATATAAGTTAAAACACGGTTGATTATTTTCTACTCATTATTGACAGATTTTCTGTAATAATTCATTACTAAATAATTATAATTAGCTATTAAACCCAAAACAAACACATACATACAACATTTAGGGATTTTTTCTGTACCAAACCCACCATTTAGGAATAAAAAAAGACTGTTTAAAATTATATATAAAAAATTATATAATTATGTCTAAGAACTTGTATCATCATGTTTAAAATTAGCTAAATATATTATAAATATATTACATTGTATTTAAAACTAGGCTCCGCGTAATCCCCGAGTACTCCCCGATTTTTCAGTAACTCGCTAGGCCCGGGGTTACCGCCCGACTAGCGCCTAACGTAGTTCCGTACAGGGGTTTTCGGTTGTCGTCTATGATAAGATATGGTTTTATAATGGACTGTAAGTGTTATTATGGAGATCTTATCTTGTTTTATTTCTTTCCAAAATTGCAAGACCCTGAAAACCTTGAAGTTTGTAAATGAATCTCTTAAACATATGAGTTCTTCTACTCAGTTCTTCTTTAATTGTGTAAATGTAATTCAATACTTGAAACAGAATAGAAATGTGTTGTTTGTATTGATACACAAATACTTGTTTATTTACAAGTTTGTATCCTAATCCTAATAGGAATACGTATATTTAGATAACAACGAATATGTAAATAGCCATATCCTATATTTAGCCATTATTTTTATAACTCCCCTTAAGTTGATGGTCAAAAATCTTGAATCATTAACTTAGAAAAGGAGATAAAAAAATATAGTTGATGGTAGAGGTTTTGTTAATAGATTTGTTGGTTTCTCTTTTGTGATGATGCGTTCTTAGTGATTAATTTGTCTTGAACAGCATCACGAAAAATGACAATTTTCTTATTTAGTATCAATTGTATTTAACATTTTAGTAAAATTGTAGGTGTGTATAAGCAGGTATATACAGTATATATATATATATATATATATATATATATATATATATATATATATATTATATGAATATCAGTTTGCAAAGTATTGTTTCAAAGTTATTCATCTGTACAAATGATTCACAACTGTCCATATACACATTTTATCATTAGACATTTACAAAAATATTACACCTTAATATATTTCAACATATATACAATCAATAACATAGATGTGTACACATATTTCACTATCTACATGTACACAAGTCTCATTTGCGGAAAAATTTTAGCCATTTTCTATGGCAAATTTTATCAGAGGCAGTATCAGTTAACGAAAGGCTCTTCAAGAGACATATTGGAAACGATCCTAGCTGCCCAAAATGTGGTCATGCGGAGGAAACAATTAATCATATGGTTTTTACATGCCCTCCAGCTATGCAATGCTAGGCCCTTTCAACAATTACAAAATCTCTACACCAATATAAACTACCTTCTTTCAAAGGCTAATATCGGTGGAAATATGGAAGAATCAACCAGAGTCTTCCCTTGACTAATTTGGTATATATGGAAAGCACAGAATGAAAAAATTTATAATGGTCGCGACTTCTAACCAGTGGATACAACAGATCTAGCACTATGAGAATGTAATGCTTGGTTCCTAGCCAACAAGGAGATCGACCCAAGTGAAGGTGTCACAGAAATTATACCAAGGAACCCACCAGACTTACCTATTTTTACCTGTCGTGTGGATGGATCATGGAAGAATGATGGAACTACGAGTGGAGTAGGATGGATTTTACAGCTTTAAGATGGATCAATAGACCTACTAGGCCTCCAAGGTTGCTACAAGAAAATTTCGCCGTTACATACTGAACTAAAGAGCTTAGTATGGACATTGAAATGTTTATCTCGCCATCAACGGTTCTGTGATTATTTTGTTACTGATTCCCAAGAATTAGTCAAAATGATCTCCACACCTGATGATTGGCCAGCCTTTGCAACTGAACTAACTAGTTTAAAACTCTTTGGGCGTCCTACCAAGACGGAAAAGTGGTTTATCAACCAAGATCCAGTAACAATCAAGCGGACTTCCTTGCAAGACAAGCTCGAACAAGGAATCATGTTTTCTCATATGTTAACACGTCGGTGCCACACTGGATAGATACTCGCAACTCGTCCTTTGCGGATTTGTACTAAGATTTTTCTTTGTACCCTTATTGTGATAAAAAGAAAAAAAAAACACAAGTCTCACTTTTAATAAAAATATTTCTTACAAAAATATTAAAAGTTTGTTTATCATTAAATTGCAATATGTCTCTTTAGAAAAAGAAAATTTATATACTTAGTATGTACTGTAATAGCGGTTTAGTAAGTTTGTAAATGTTATTGCAAGTGTGTATAAGCAGATATAGTCATACTATTTGTACATCATTTTGCGAATATAATTTTAACATTATCCACATGTATAATGGTTATGCACACTTTATCATTAGGTATTTACAAATTATTACAATTAATATATTTCAACATATATACAGTCAATAGCATACAGATATAAATATATTTCATTATCCGCATGTACACAAGTTTCACTATCCACAAATATATGTATCCACATGTACACATGTTTTATCATTCACATGTCCACATCTCTCTCTCTCTCTCTCTCTCTCTCTCTCTCGGGTAATCTCTCACCCAGAACAACCCATAAACACTTTTATTCATCTTTTTCTCTCCAAACTCATCCTTCAATTCGTCTAAGAAGTGATTGAAAGTACCTTGATCATCTCTTGTAAATCCCAACATGAGCATAATAGAACACATTCTGCTCAGTTTTTATATGCACATATTCCATTTTTTCTTCAGAAGTTGTTCTTCTTTAGTTACACAAGAAAATGCTTTACAAATTTGATGCAATCTTTATGCAAAAACTGAATATATAAGACAAACAACCACAACCAACACAAAGTGAAAGTGAAAGATAGAAAGAGCATGTGTTATTAATATCTCGTGAGTTTAATGGTTATTAGCATTTTATTTTAGTTCATTTTAAGTAATTTTAGGATTCATTAGGGTGTGTTTCATTCATATATGTGTTCAATTGCAGTGGCAAGTGTTGGAATGCATAATTGGTAAGTTTGTGACAAAATCAAAGAGAAATTCATTTATTTTAATCAGTGTTTATAAAACCGGACCGGAAGCTGAACCGGAAATATTTTGGGTCACGGTTTAATATGGTTCGACCGGATCAAATCTGGTTCAATAATATGGTTTAATATTTTTTAGTATTTAAATATAAAATTAATATTAGTAAACATGATGCATAGTTAAAATATAAATCAATTTTGAACATAAAATATTATAAATATAAATTAGTTTTTTGTTTATATGGATGATTTATAGATTTTTGATAGTTTTAGTGGTTTTTATTGGTTTAATAATTTTGAAATAAAATCCGGCTATGTGGCCGGTTCATGGTCGAACCAATTACTAAACCAACCCGGCTATATAACCGGTTCATGGTCGAACCCGGTCCAACCATCGGGTCGGTCCGGTTTTAAAAACATTGATTTTAATCCTCCTTCCGTTCCACAAAGATAGACTTTTTAGTATTTTTACACATATTAAGAAAACACATTAAACTATCATAATAAATGTATCATTTTCTGTAATTTTCAATTTTCAATAACTTTTAACCAATAGTAATTCAATTAATTCAATTAATTTTCTTGAAGTTTACAATTTTTTCATAGAAACACACAAAAAATACATCTTTGAGAAACAAATTTTTTTTCTAGAAAATCTATCATTAAAGAACGGAAGGAGTAGTTTTGAGGTGAAAATCACTACAAGAAAACAGCGGCATACTGAGGGAAAAAATCGTCGGTATGTCGTCGGAATAAGGCTATTCCGACGACATACCGACGAAAAAAGTCCTCGGAAATA
>NC_027756.1:36824769-36831897 GCF_000695525.1 Brassica oleracea var. oleracea
GATGAAGATATGGAGTGAATGAAGAGGAAGAGGGGTGCTTGTATTTATAGTTGAAATCCTGCCGACAGAGCGAAGAAATTCCGACGGAATTCCGACGGAAACGGCTAGTTCGTCGGAATTTCCTCGGAATTTTTAAAATCCCCCAACGGCTCTCTAACGGCTATAATATATCCTCGGAATTCATCGGTTTTTTCCGAGGAATACGTTTTTCCTCGGTATTTCATAAGAATATTCCGACGGATTTGTATTTCCTCGGAATTCCGTCGGTATATTCGGAGGAAATTCCTCGGGATATTACGAGGATTTCATTTTCCGTCGGAATGTCCGTCAGAATACCTCTGTTTTCTTGTAGTGAATGAAGCAATCAAAAGATGAAAGACCATTCATGCAATTATGAGGAAGGGGAATGAACACACAAGAGAAGTTAGGGGTTAATTTGAGGAGGCATCTGCACTATTGAAGAGTTTGAAGTCAAAAATAAAATTATCAAAGTGTAAAAGACCAAAACTGCAATAAAAAAAAGGCCACTGATGCTCTTGAGCTTCTCATTCAAAGCCAAACGCTGCTTTCGGGCTTCTTGTGATGGAAATAAATGACATCATGATGTTGGAAAAGATAATTCGGATTGATGAGAAGATGTTTTTGGTAGTCCGAAGACGAAAGTTACGATTTCGCCGATATCTTCACCACTGACGGTGTCGTCGTTATCATTACACCACCATCGGCCATGTAACTTCTTAATATATCTCAAAAGATAGATAAAAAGATAGAGACAACTATTCAAAACAACATGTGAAAAAACTGAAAAATCATATTTCATTTCACAAAATTTATAGAGAACTTGGAAGGAGGATAAACGTAGAAGAAAATACAAGGACTCACTTTGCTGAAAAAAGAAACATATGTCAAGTTTAGTTAAATCTAATGGATTTTTGGTGTCAAATTTATTTAGTTAATCTATGAGTAAGAAGTAAACTTGGTTAGATAAAAGTGTGCAAGGAATATTAAGTGATCCATAATATAATTATAGACACCGAAAGTGATTTATGGTGTGCTATTCTTTTATTTTGTTATGCTGTGGAGTTTCACTTTCCTTGCCTAAACGTGGGATTTCATTTTCCTTACCAAATACTCTATATAATATTGTTCTGAAACTGTACTGTAAATTTTTTAATTGGTCAAAACTTAAAAGGTTCTTTTGCATCTACTTAAATTGAATTTTTTTTTACCAATTACCCTCGTAACATTTAAAGGAGCTTTTCGAAGTTGACCTAAAGACAAAGCAGCACACGAAAATGGACCGAAGAGGTGAAGAACTAGGACAATCAAATTTTAAATACACATTGCATGTTTGTTTAATATGTACTCACTAGTCAAACACTCTTGTTCCTCACCAATATATTATCATTTAATAAACTTGTATGATTTGGACCCTAAGATTAAATAATCGCCGCCTCGTTCTATTTACGTCGTTGTTAATTATATGTATACTCCCACCACTTTTTTATTATTTCACATCTTGCATCATCATATGAGTTTTTTTAATCTAATACTATTCTGCTCAAATGTTTAAACTATTTCACATCTTGCATCATCATAAGACCAGTGAAGAATTTTAAACGAGCTTCAGGAAATACAAGTATGTAATAAGTGCATTTGTTCGTATGCTTATATTATAGAGGCTTGATACAAAACTGACTCAAAACTCAAAGTCATACACAAAACTATCCTATAACTTTTTTAAAAAATTTTATTTGCCATATTCACTCCAAAGTACAGTTTATTTACGAAAATGCCATAATTTTATTTTTTTCGAAAATAAGCATTTTACTCTACCATACTCATCTTCCTCAAATATTTACAATATTGTCATTGTCATCATGAACAACCAATTTGAAGCTCTTAATGCACCTAAAATTGATTTTCACTCTTCCTATCTCATTTCTTATGCACTAAAACATCTCTTTCACTTTCTCTCTTTATTCATCCAAAGAACCCAAGAATTTGATTCTAAACTTTTTAAGGTTTTGAACTTCTTTGTGTTTAGAGAAGCTAAGCAAGCTATCTCACTGGTTGAATGTATGAAATCAAAATTTTTTCAAGATCTATTTGCCAGAAGACTTATACAGAGTCTTATACGAAAGTCTTCTGGTCATTGTAGAGGTCTGTTTTGCAATTGAATTTATGTATGTTTTTTATAGAAGACTTCCCTGGAAATTTTCCAATATTTCTTTGTCAACAAAAGAATGTCGAAAATACCAGAGAAGACTCACCCGTAAATCTTCTCGGATAAGCATGTTAGTTTTGGAATTGACCAAATTATGTCAAAAATTTGACTCTTTCTAGAAGGCTTACATGGGAAATCTTCTCAACTATCGGTGGAAGTCTTCTCAATGTCGGTGTAAGTCGTCTCATGTTACTTTTGCAGTTGAAAAGTAAAATTTAAATATTTAATTTTATTTAGAAGGCTTCCATGTAAGTTTTCAGAGAGAAAACTTACACAGAAGTCTTCCAGAGTTTTATTCAGATATTCTAGTCAGCCTTTGGTTATCACAAAAGACTTCCGTGTGACTTATATGGAAGTTTTCTAACTAAAATTAAAAATTGAAGTTTTATTTTCAATTGCAAAAGTAACCTGAGGCGACTTACATAGAAGGCTTCTAGCAAAAATAAAATATTGTTTTATTTTTCTCGTGCAAGACTTCTGTGTAAGTCTTATAGAAAAAGTCAAATTTCTAACACAATTCATTCAATTGCAAAACTAACATGTTTATCCTAGAAGACTTACCGGGAAGTCTTCTCTAGTATTTTCAAGATATTTGTTTTTTTTAAAGTAAGTCAATATTTACAAAAGAAGATTTCCAAAGAACTTATACGTCAATGTTTAATAAATTTTCATTTTCTCTAAAAAAATATTTTTAACATTTTATTGTTAATTCATGTATATTAATCGATACTAGGGATACTGAATTAAATTCATAACTTATTGGTTTTAATTATGGGGTTACCTGTTTATCAATGTTTCTTGCTAATTCGAGAAGACTAATGTGGAAGTTTTCTACGTTAGTTTTGTAAACTTGTTAAGTAATTTTAAGATATGTGTTTTAACTTTCAAAAGCGTTAAGTAACTTTAACAATAACAAGTGATATGGTTTAATGTGTCTTCTTAGATCATAAGATACTTTTTAACTTTCATGAAATTTGAAATTTCAATTTTCACTTAAAATTTGAGTTCTCTGCTTAAATTTAAATTTTCCGTTTATATTTTAATTTCTCCCTTTAAATTTAAGTATTGTGAGAAGAAGTCCTCCAGAGGATTTGCAGAAGACTTCTAGTGAAACTGTTATATGTTTGAACTAATGAAATGCTTGATGTTTTTGTGAATTTGACTAAGTTTTCTTGAGAATTTTTCTCCTTTAGTTGTAATAAATTTGACTAATTGTTTTTGTGTTATTGTGTTTGCTATTGAAATTGTATCAATAACTTCAATAATGTCAAATACTTTTGGCAAGATAATATTGTAGACATGAACATATTTACCAAAATATTTTCATTAATATCTCTTCAAATTTACAAAAGAATTCACAACTAAAAGAGTACACCTACAAATCACAAAACAGACCATAAACAAAACTATTATAGATCATTCTTCCAAAAAAAAAAGCTTGACCTCCACTTGACATGGGAGAAGACTCTGCAAGAAGACTTCCAGAAGATTCCCAGAAGAAGTCTTCTAGTGCACTAAATGTTAGAAGGCTTCCGAGAAGACTTCCCTGGAAGTCTTCCAAGTCTGTCTCAGATCTAAAAAAACCTACATATCCAAAAGTATTCAAATTGCTTCAAAATATAGTAAAGCTTCAAAAATAAGGTAATATCTTAAAACAAAGATTTTTCAAAACGTAATAGCTTTAAGCAACAAGAGATTACCAAATGAAAAAAATATGATTTATAGATATATCTTTAAAGGAGTGGAAAATGAGAACCATGTAATGAAAGCCCTATAAAACAACATGAATTAGTGAGAATGACATGAGATAAAAAAATGATAAATTGATATAAAGTTTGGTGTCATCAAGTTCTAAGAGATTAGAGAGAAGTTGGACAGTTTTAGTTTGTTAAAAAAGTAAGAGTTTTAAGCAACCAGACGTTACCAAATGAAGAAAAATCAGACAAATAAACTTATCAAACACTCATATCTATTATGAAAGAGGTTACATGGGAGAAGACTCCAGGAAGTCTTCAAGAAAGTCTTCTAAGTTTGTCTCAGATCTGAAAAAACTGCATATTCAAAAGCATTTAAATGATTTCAAAACATAGAAAAACTTCAAAAATAATGTAAAAGCTTAAAATAACCAAAAGAGTTTTCAAACGGTAAGAGTTTTAAGCAACAAGAGATTACCAAATGGAAAAATATGATTTATATATCTACCTTTAAAGGAGTGGAAGATGAGAACCATGTAATGAAAAACCTGCAAAAACAAAATAAATCAGAGAGAAAACATGAGATAACAATAAATTGATATAAAGTTTGGTGTTTTTAAGTTCAAAAAGATTGGAGATAGGTTGGAAAGTTTTAGAATGAGAAACATTACATTTTTGTTGCAGCAATTGGAGAGGAAGAGAGAGAATGTGTAAAAAAATTATATAGGGAGACAAAAATTCTAATAAGATAAGACTCAAAAAAATTTCAAGTAAGTCTTCTAATAGAAGATTTCCTATAAGATTTACTCGAAAGTTTTACTACTCAAGTAAATCTAAACCCTAAATTTACTACTCACCCCGCAAAAAGAATTCTAGTGCATTATTTATTGGAAGACTTAAGTAACTTAAACCCTAAATTCAAATTAACTAGGGAAATAAGAGAACACATACATAAAACACACACATAAATTAAGTTTGTACACGTAACAATCTATAGGCTAGAGTATTCTGTGTATTTTGTATAATATTACATTAACTACCCTTGATCAACTATAACCGATCATACATTCATTTCTCCTCATTTTATTTCCTTTGGTTTTTTTTTCTTCGCCCCTCCCACTTTTACTTGATATGTATATTTTGTATCATATATAATTCAACCAAATAATTATGTTGATAAAAACATAAGGATTTTTCTATACATGTTATAACTTGAAATATTTTTAAACAGATTTTTTTTTAAATGTCGAATGGAAAGTTGTACTAAACTATATGTTAATCATATTAAAATAGAATAGTACACATGATTTAATGTATATTGAAAAAAATTTTGTTAATAATTATAATATAGCATTCTATTCTATTTATCGCAATAGTATAACTTTCTCTCTATCTCTCTCTCTCTCTCTCTCTCTCTCTCTCCCCTCCCCCCTCCCCTTACCGATCATATATTATTTCCTTCGCTTAATGATTCTTATTATTCACATTTGAACAGGATAAACAATTCACATTTATGCAACATGTTGGTGTATTGTGTTCTATACTACATGTCTAGCAAATATAGTATAGTATATTTCAATAGCGAATTTGACAAACATTCACGCGGTAAAAAAGGAGAAACTGGTCCGTTTACATGTCAAATTGTCATATCAAACACCTTACTTTATTACATGGTCACTTGTTTAATATTTTTCTCAATATGGTCATCCTACAAATTCACCCAAACTAAACACATATATGTGAAAGTTTAATTTTTCAGAAAAAGTTAACTTTCAAAATCTAACCTTAAGAATACATATAATACTACAACATATGTTACCAAATCCTTAACCAATGAATGCAATGACATACTAAACTCACTCATCTATGTTGAAAACAATTCAATTTTACTATATCTTAATTCATATCATTTAAAATATATTTATAATTATATGATTTCAATTTTTCCACCATCAAAATATTTTTTATAAAATTTATAAATTATTTTAGGATCTACTATATGAGAAGACTTCTTGTTGTAGAACCTTAGAAAACTTAAAAACTTGAGAATACTTTACAGGATTATATTCATAAGAATGAATTCTAGTTTTTTGTTTGGTCATAAAGAGATTCGTTGTAATTTCAATAGCCTTTTGAGTTAATTTTGAATTTGATCCAAATTTGAATATATTTTTAAGGTTAAAATCAAGATTTTAATCATATTTGGCAAATTCTCTTATATTATAAGCACGAATAAGAAATGTACCGAATCATTAGCTTTGGGTTTCATGTTGAGCAACCGACCGAAAACATGTACAACTCATTCAGTTCAAAAAAAAAAGGATATGCTACTCATTTCTAGTTATCACTAATTTTAGGTTTACGTCACAATTTATTTAGGTGCCAAAGATGATAGGTTTACATCCATAACACTTTTTACATTCCCACTTATTGGTATAATCTACATTATAATAGATCAGTTTTTGCTCACTCCTCAGCGCGCCACGTCATCGTTTTGCGGATCCCACTTTTAAAAAGTGTAAAAAAGTGTCAAGCCCATGGCTCGAACCCGGGTTATTGAGATATAAACACCAAAATTTATACCACTAAGCTAACTGATACCTTTGTACATTGATGGCCGAACCTAATATATATTTATGAAGGTCGGAAGCCTTTGCTTCTTCGGCTTCCTCTGAGGGTCGGACCTACAAGTGTGTTATGGGTTTCATTTTTAAATGGGATTCATCACGTTATATGAAAAAAAGCTTAAGTTTGCAACAATTATGGTTTTCATATATTGTACTGTTGTAGTTTAATATGAGTTATTTTCATCATTGTCTCAAACAAGTCTGAGTTACAGAGTTGCGCCGTGTGTATGTTCGTACTCTATTTTTTTCACCGGTGAACTCTTCATGTCCCCATCTTAAATCGCTTGATCATAAATGTTCCTGATTTGTAGCCCCTCTGTAAACCATATATATATGATTCTCATCTTTGAAGAATTCAATCTGCATCTCCACAAAACTCATTGATTCCTCTTAGCTTTAATCATCTTCTAGAAAATGTTTCTCTCTGCCTCTCCAGTTCGTCAAACCGGCGTCCCGGCGTCTGTCACTCAACCTTCGAATCTCTCCGTCCTGGTCTTAGTAGTCAGAGCATAGCCTCTGGCTTCCTCTGATTCTAGGATTCCCTGAACTTCAAGAAAGACAGGGAGTTTGTGGGAATCAC
>NC_027756.1:36832223-36867395 GCF_000695525.1 Brassica oleracea var. oleracea
GATAGTTCTCTCCCAAGAATTGCATTGACTATGGTTTCTGGGAAGAAAAAGATCTTGCTCCTGAAAAAAGACCGTGACAACCATGTTGTAAGATTTTAGTTTGTGCAGAATAAAAAACCTTGATTTATTTTCTATTTAGTATAGTGATAGTTGTTGACAATCATTAGTTATTTGCCAATATGTTTTTTATGCGGTATTTCATAACTCTCCATTCCAAGCAGAACAGCAGATGGAAGCTAATTTTTCTGGAAGCTCCTCGACTTCAAGACAGAATCAGAAGATAGATGTTGGTGGGAGTTTAATCAAGGGAATACTTCAGAGAAGTGAGATGGGCTAGCCAGACTTCATCTTTTGTACAGCCTGAGCAAAGAGTGGAACCCACAAAACACGAGAGAAGAAAAAACAAAACACGAAATTAACATATTCAGATCTTCTCTCTTGCATGTCTAACATCTGGCGCCGACGAAACTCAACACCCACGGCAGATGAAGCTGATGCAAGTAAACCTCTCATCAATCATGCTTAAAATCAATCTACGCTTTTCAATCTCACAAACTAAAAAACAATTTTACCTACATGAATCGGAAAATTAGTGCCCACATTCCCGACATAGAGAAAAAAAAGGAGTTGAAGTCCTAACATGTTTTTCAGTATTAGACTAAACCACAGATTCAAAGCCCAGTTATTTTAAAACCCTAACATTTTAAATCCAAATTTATTATCTTTTTCCACGCACTATTTGATTTATATACAAACAACTACCTAAGTAAACACTAACAAGTTCCATCACCCTCAACTTTGAACATATAAGATATAAAAATATCAACATATGACTTCGTCGTTCATTCTTATATCAAACTCATCAACCTATGTAATATCCAAAGTACCATCAATCACATTATAGACAAAAAACAATAAAATCCCGTAAACAAAACTATACAATACACTTATAATGTAGCCGACTCCGCGCTTGCGCGGAGACTATCCACTTAGTATACAAAACGTTTCTGTGATAACGATGTATCACTTAACACGGTAGAGTAGGTACTTTGGATTCTTTTTTGTTTCTTATAGTTCTAGGACTTTGAAAATTGAGATGTCCCATGTTTGTTTATCATCTTCTTGGGAATAAAAGGAAGTTGACAAAAACAGATTAAAAATGTTGATACATTCTTTAACTGATGCATATTCATATATTTATTAAATATTATAAATTAATGTCAAATGTACCAATTATATTTAGCTGATGTTAAAGTAGTTAACGACAATATCATTAATCATTTATTATAAACTATATATTTTAGAGCTTTACTGTAAGTATAATATAATATAGTTTTTCTGATACTATTTAATAATGCTACATCATTTTTATATGTTACAACTCACAACAAAACTTGTAGATCTCTATATAAGACACTTACAAAATCGAGATAAAAGTGTGGGACTTTATGGTCATGGTAAAGAGATGGGATTGGGATGCAAACCCGTAGGTTCTATCTATCTAATGTACGAAATTAAGTCATATTTTTACTGAACACCTACATAGATATGGTTCCCTAGTTATGGTCTATTGTATATTTGGAAAAAAGATCTATGGTGCAGGTTGTTCATAGACCACTAGATCATTGTAATTTGTAACTGTACAATGTTTTTATTTACATACTATACTTTTAAAAATTTATAATATAACACAATGTTCTTTGATAAATAAACCTAGCAATTTCAATGGACAGTAAACAGAACATTGATAAATACTGAAATTAAATTGCTGGTTTATATGATGTATTATATCTCTTTTTATACTAAACTCCATTTTCTTCAGTAAATTAAACTGCAGTTTCAAAGGACAAAAACATAAATATAATACCAGCCAAAATTAATAAATATTTCATGTATTTCCAAAAGATTAGCATTTCAGAAAAAGTTATTTTAAAAAGATACATTTTCTACATTTTAATGTATTAATTAATAGTAAATTTTAGATTTCAAAAATAATAATTATGTTTTTCGAGATTCTATAATATAAAAAAAATTATAAAAAACGTAATGTATAGTTAATCAAAATTTAATATAATTTTCAATATAATTTTCAATATATGCAAAAAATTTAAAACATGTACTTTTAATAAAAAGAGATAGTAGTCTATACTTGTGGGTGAGAGACTCTGGTTCTATCAATGTTCAGAAGTGTTCACACCACTTTCAAAGGGATCGGTGAGAGGTTTCTCCTTTTCTGGCATACGAAGCTTAATGATACCACAAAGTCACATGTGTCTATCAGAACATATACATTTTAATTAAAATGTATAAAATATCAAATTATTGTGATTTTATTTTTTTCTTGTGGTTGTTGTTCTGGTTGGTGTGAATAATTTAATATACAAAAAAAAAAAAAAATTTGGTTAAGCAATTTTTTTTAAAAAACTATGACGTGCACTAATTAACACAAAGATGCATTCGATGAATAAAATTTTTAAAGGATATATCACCAAAAAAATAAGGGGAATTTTCATGTTTATTGTATTGTTGGTTACATTATTCATGTTTATCTTTAATAAATGGTTATTTTTTAAAATACATTTTTTATTAATAGGCAAAAGATTCTTATATTCTTGTTTTATATATATAATAAATATTTATTTAAATAAATAAATAATAAAATAAAATAAAAAAAATAAAAAAAAACATTTTTATATAATTTTTGAATTATACGTTTTCAAATTCAAACTTTTATATAATTATTTTTTTAATTTCTTTTTTGAATTATTTAAAACAAAATTTCTTATTGAAATTCAAAATTTATTTTTGAAACTATTTTTAATTTTTTTTAAAAAAATTAAAGTATTTATTTATATATTTATTAGAATCATAAACTCTACATTCAAAAACTCTGCTTAGCCCTGAACTCTAAACCCTAAGTTTAAATTAGTTAATAATAAAGTTATATGTGTCTTTTTACCACTTTACAAGTGAGGATAAAAATAGCTAAAGTAAAAATGAAAAGTGGTATTAAGAATGTGCTCTTAGGCAATATTTCAAAAATTAATTGTATGTTTGTTTTGGTGTATGTTTTTAGATTTATAATACACCTTATGTATCATTTTATGTGCTGTTTTAGATTATGCACACAATTTTAAAAATGTAATTGTATATATTCTTTAAATAAAAACATTATTATCTATACAACTAACTATATTTCATCCAAGAAAAAATAATATAGATCATAAAATTAATAAATTTTGCATTAAAATTCTAAAGTAACACTTATTTTGTAGCGAAAATTTAACTCTACAAAGATACTTAATAAGAAACGGAAGGAGTAGTTGTTTATTGACGACGAAAAGTTGTTCATGTAAAATTATACGTGTAATAATTATCGGATTAGTTTATATAACATCAGTTTTATTGTTAAAAAAATATTAAATTTTGAAAATAATAAGTTTATTTATTTGTTAATTACATAAATGACAGAATATATATTTGAACAGAGGAATGAGAACACAATTGATGAATACAAATTCTCACTAATCTACTTGATGCGTGTTCTTCCCCGCCACACAAAGAAACTTCAATTAAGTGAGTCAGTCCGTAAAATGCAATAGTGTCGTTTGCCAAGGAAATCGTCAAAAATACTATTTTGAAAGTATTTTTTTTTATGTTTACGCTGACCACTTTTATCTTCATCTTTAATGAAAGATAAAAGACATTTATAACCTTTTTATTAACTTTGACAAAAAAACATATGGTTAACTAGTCTAAACTTAAAACATCAACTCTAAATCCTAAACCAAGAAACATCAGCCATAAACCCTAAATCCCGAAACATCAACTCTAAACCCTAAACCCTAAACCATCAAATATATTAACTCTAAACCCTAAACGTAAACCCTAAATCCTAAATCTAAACTTAAAACATCAACTCTAAATCCTAAACCAAGAAACATCAGCCATAAACCCTAAATCCCGAAACATCAACTCTAAACACTAAACTCTAAACCATCAAATCTAAACCTTAAAACATCAACCCTAAACCCTAAAACCCTAAACCTTCAAATCTAAAACCCTAAAACATCAACTCTAAACCCGAAACGTAAACCCTAAACCCTAAAACTCTAAACCTTCAAATCTAAACCCTAAAACATCAACTCTAGAGTTTTAGAGTTTAGGGTTTAGGGTTTAGAGTTTAGGGTTTAGGGTTAATTTTTTAGGGTTTAGAGTTTAATTTTTAGGGTTTGAATTTCGAAATAGTATAATTCGAAAAAAAAAATATTTTTTTAGATTTTTATTTATTTAAATATATATTTATTATATATATAAAGAACAAAGACATAAGAATCTTTTGCCACTTAATGAAGAAAATATTTTTGAAAATATCATTTTACCAGTGATAAAAATGAAAAAAAAGCATGAAATTGATAAACATGTAATTTCTCTTTTAAATTAAAGAATTTAAAATGAAGTACATCAAAGAGTCTCCACAGAATTATTTCTCTTAATTCAACACATGGCTGTTGATTTAACTTAGATCCAGATGATAACACGAGTAACCGCGAAATAACTGCAGTACATTTCTAATAGTAATAAAGGCATATAAATACATAAATATACATACAAATTTTTGTTATTATTAACTGTGGTATGTTGCATAGCGATTTGTAAACATTCGGATCTTTAATAGTTGCAATAAAAAGCTTAATACTCCCTACGTTTTTAATATTAGTCATTTTAGAATTGTGCACATATATTAAGAAATCATTAATTTTTTATATTTTCTAAACAAAAACATCATTAATTATTTACCTAACTATAAATCAACAAATAATAAAATAGAAGGTATATTATCATTGGTCATATAACGATAAGTGTTAATAAATTTTACATAGAAAACTGAAAAACGTTATATAATTTGAAACATAAAAATTTCTTTAAAACGACATATATTAAAAAAAAAGAGGGAATATAAGTTTAAAATTGTGATACCAATTCATTCGGACCAATAAGTCCATTTGCAATAAAAAAATTAAGATAATTTTAAAATTGTTATACCAATTCTTACTGATTTATAGTCTTTGGTGTTTACTCTTTAGTCTTTACTATATATGGCTCAAAAAAAATTTCTTTCTTTTTAAAAAATTAAATTGAGGGATATACAAACTTGAAATTGAGAGGAATATAATGGGAATGGGAATGAAATTTTTGGACTCAAATAATTACCCTATTATATTTTATTTAAAATTTCGGATCTCTATAATATTATTTGACAAGTCAGTTTCTTATGTGTCGCGCACACGATAATTTGACGATGGTGAATTACGAATGTATCCTTAGTGAATTAAAAATATTACATTTAGTTACCATTACTAAATTTACATTTTCGTATTTTATGTTGATTATATTGTAATTTAATAATATAATAAAAAACGAATTTTTGATAATATTTATATATATTGTGATTTCATTAAAAAAGAAAGTTAACAAAAATAATCTTGATATTAATAAATTAAATTAAAAACATATTATTTTCTAGTAATATTTTATTCATTTTGTATATATATAAATTATGGGATACCTCAAAACATATTAAAAATAAAATATTAAATAATACTTACAATTTATTTCTTTTTAATATATATATATATACATATATATACATATATATATATATATATATGCGCATGATATTTATAATATTATCTTTATATTACTTTATATAATTTTTTAATCAGTCTACACATTAGTATATTTTGTCTATTTGATTCTCAATATATATATTATTCTATACAAATTTTATTAAAATATATTTATATATTTAGAGGAACAACCAACCTAAATGCAACATAAAAAAATTAATAAAAATTTTAATATTTAAAACAAAAAAAATATTATCATTGACTCAAGTGATTAAATAAACAAACTACATATTACATATAAAAATTACATGTCTAATTCAAAAATATAATATTATTAATACAATTTGTGAATATAAATATAAAATTATTTAAATTGAAAGTAAATATTAGTCAACTATCATAATAAATTTATTTTAAAATATATTTATATATGTGCATGAGCATGGAAGAATCACCTAGTATAAAGTATGTTGGAATCAAACGTGACAAAAAAACAAAATTTAAATTTGCATAAAATATATATATAATAATCATTAAAAAAAGAATTTCTTCCATAAATAGAATGATTAATAGTTTGGTTGCATATTATAAAAATAATATCAGATTAAATTTGTGTGTGATATTTTATATATCAAACTTTATTATTATTTTATGTATATTTAATTATTGATCTAATATTGTTTACTATATAATTTGATTTGGATGAAATTTTGGTTATTTAAGTTCATGGTTGATCCCATTTTTTATAATAAAAATCAAAGTGAATATTAAATACATATAAAAATCAAATGGAAATTTTGGGAATCTTTTACAGAACTACTTTTCATAATTTAAAAATATTATTAGTTTAAGCTAAAGCAAAGAATTAGGTTTGATTGTTTGAATGTGCGTTGAAAAAACTGACATGATATTAAGCAAACGCAAAAAATGAATTAGTACCAAGCCTTGTTCGGAAACTCACTAGGCGCTATGCGTGCGGTGCACCCGGGCCTAGCGATTTATTGAAAAAGCGGGAAAAAAACGGAGAATATGTGGAGAAGAATTTTTTGTATTTTTATATTTATAATACTTCATTTATACGTATATTATCATAATCTAGTGCTTTGGTCATTAGTATGGCATGAACTATCATGGGTTCGAGGTGATCAGAGTGTTAATGTTTTTAGTAAATTATATTAAAAAAGTATATGTTGAGCGATACAAAGATTGTACTGTGATCTAGTGGTTTAGGTGTTTTAATATGCTTATTTACTCATGGGTTCAAATCTAGGTAGAGGTTAATTTTTCTAATTGTAAGTCAATGCGAAATTACTATAATGCCATTGTCCTCTTCTTCTCACCTCTGTCGAACAGAAACCCAGTTTTTCCACTTTACCTTTTTTTTTTTAAAGATTCTTAACATTTTTCACTGATTTGATGATGTTTTTAACATGATTACTCTAGATTTTCAACGAAACATTTGATTTTGTACTTGAAAATTAAATAAAAGTGAGTTTTCCATTGAATTTTTTTTAAAACGTTGAATCGTGATGTTAATTACACGGACGTGTTTCGTTATAATTCGTTCTAGGCGGCTAAAACACGGAAACTATACGGCTACCGCCTAATGCTACCGCTGAGGTCTGATTCGCCACGGCCACCTACCGTGTAGCGATTATTCGGACGATTACTCGGCTCCGCGCCCGAATTTTTGAACAAGGACCAAGTAGACATGTCAATAAGGGCCGAAGCCCGCAGTCTGAGCGCACCCAGCCCTATAGATTACCGGGTTGGGCTTCATCATTTAAGCTGAAAATTTGGATTTTTGTACTTAGCCCGTTTGAGCTTTGAATATTTTGAGTTTAAATCTTTTTGGGCTAGGGCCAACCCGAAAACCCATAACTTATATTTTAATATATTTCGTTGCGTATAATAGTTAAATTTCTAAAAATTAATTTAAAATATTATGTTCAACCGTAGGTAAAATTACATATGGACTTTCGAAAGCATGTTCCTCTCCATCTCAATCGTTTAAATACATAATGTGAATTTGGTAATAAAATAACTATATTTGATGGCGTGCAAATTATTAAGTTGTACACTACTCTAAGAAGGTATATCTTTCTGTTACTCGATTAGGTGTGAATTAGTGAGTTGTACATGCCAGCAAAACATATCAATATCTCTGTTTTCACATTAGAAAATTATTTCAAGATTTGATTTGTATCACGTGATATACATAATTCGATGATAAGACAATCCATTTAAAACTAAACATGCATATTTAATCAAAAAAGATTTAAAACAAACACAACCAAAGCAACCAAAACTTAACCAAAGATTTTTGTTATTAATAAAATAATATATATATATATATATATATATATATATATATATATATATATATATATTGTAGCCTTTTAATTTTGTTGTAGAAAAATAAGAAAACGTTAGCTTCTATTCTATCTTTTACACTATTATATACCATACATCTAACTTGCTAGAATGTATATTATAACTATTTTTACAAGGATAAAATATATGTTCTAATTTATCTAAAAGATAATTCGTATTGTAAAGTCTTCTCTATTCTATCTAAATATGGAATATGTATGCCTCAGTTCTAACCAAAGATTTTTGTTATTAATAAAACATAATATATTGAAGGCTTTTTATTTTAGAAAAATAACAAAAAGTTAACTTTTGTTCTATCTTTTACTCTATTATATATCGTAGATAAAACATCGAGTTTCTATATGTATGCTATGTTTTAATCATGGTAGAATTTTAATTTTAACATTTTCTCTATGTTCTATTTTTTATAATATGTATTCTAACCTGTTGTTTTTGTTTTATATATTTTATGTTTCAAATCTAAAGCTTGGTTTCTTTTTGTTCAGTTCTTAAACTACATGAATCTAAAGCTTGATTTATAACATAATTTTCAAAGCATATATTTACCATCACATAATATGTCATGCTTTTCATATCTTATGTAATACCTTACTTATAATTTCACAATATATTTTTCTATATTTATGTCGGCTAATATATAATTACCAAAATCAAATTTATATAATACTCAAATGTATAACAAATATTTATTTTTGTAATTTGTATCTGTTTGAAACCTAACAATGTTGAGAATGTACCTCAACATTTTTATTATTTATTTACTATATCTAAAGTAAAATAAAATCTATATGTTTTTGAAAAAAAAACAGATTTCAAAATATGAAAATATATTACAGTTATCTACGGGTTATACAGTCAAATAAATAAGATATGATAAATAAACATATTAACTCATTTCCATAGTCTATATTATTAAAACTAAAGTACCTTTTGAAACTAATCATTCTTTCATTTTAATAATTACAACTTGTGTTACTGAATTAATAATTATAGACAGTTAGAAACCACCGATCTATCAAAAATATTATATACTATAAATCAATCAAACATCCATACTGACGCATGTTTGTGCAACCATTACATTTTGTGTAGTGAAAAATTTCATATCTATATTATATTAAAACTAACACCCGTGTGAATGCACGGGTCAAGCTCTAGTATTTTACTATTGTGTTTCAGAAGTCGATATTTTTTAGCATAATGAATCATTATTTGTTTCAAATGTTAAAGGGTATAGATGAAATCTGAAAGTATAATAAAGACTGCTTGTAGTCTATAAAGGGGCCAAACAGATATGTAAAGTTTTTTCAAATATGACGGAAGACGATAACAAATCTATCTACTTTCTTTCTCTAGAGTATCCTCTCAAGAGCTTTAGTTTCTCTTTTTTTTTTTGGTTTCTTCAACCAAAAAGAGCCTCAAATCTTAAAAACTTTCAGTTTTTCTTCGCTTAAATCTCTTCATCTTCCTCTCTCGTACTCTCTTGGCTCAGTTAAACCTTTCTCTAAGTATGTTTTCTGAAATGGATAGAGCTTTTCTGTATTTGTCTCTTAAAGATGATGATGGTACCCCTTTCAATTTACCAGATCTCCCTCAGTACTACGCCTCTGAAAGAAATGCATGAAGCATCATTGGTCGCCTTCTAAACCCAGAATTCCAGAGAATGTCGGAATTGATATATACCAAGGAAATGGCAAAAGTCTAATCGAGTCTGAGGATTCGCCTTAACAAAAGAAAGATTTCAGTTTGTGTTCATGCATGAACACGATCTTCAGGAAGTTCTAGATAAAGGCATGCATACTTTTGATGATTGGGGTTTGGTGATTGAACGATGGACTGAGAAACCTCTGCCGGGTTACCTTCAATATGTGTCAATTTGGGTCAGTATCAGCAACATCCCAGTTAACCCCTACACCAAGAGAGCTATTTCCGATTTCGGAGATCCCATCGGCCATGTCGAAGAAGTTGCTATCGATCCAGATAAACCTCAATCTCAAGACTATGTCAGGGTTAATATCCACGTTCATGTCTCCAAACCATTGAAGAAATCAAGAGTTCTAAATCTTCCGGGTGGTGGTCAAACAACAATCTTTTACTACTATGAAAAAGTCAAGAAGCGTTGCTATCATTGTGAAAGACTAACGCATGCAAAGGATAGATGCCCTTTCCTGGAACATGCACAAAGCTCAGGTGATTGTGCTACTAGTTGCATACCTATCTCTCAGCTTCCTCAAACCCATCAGGTCCTATCTGAAAATGATCCTCTGTTTGGGGTTTTGAAAGAAGATCAAGTTGGTATCAATCCCTTATCTGGCCGTCCACAGATTGCCCCTGAAATTCTTCAAGAAATGCGTAACTACCTCCTTGCTTCAAGCTCTGAAGATATACATGTCCGTGAACAGCGAGTAATCGCCTCAGTTGAAGAAGCCGAGAAGAATCCTATCACTCAAAGAAAGGTTCTGCAACTCACTCCCCCTCTGGTATTCACTTCAGACATCAACAAAGGCAAAGGAGTTGTCTTTAGCTATGATAAAGAAGACAAGCTTAACCATCCTCTTATCTCAAGCTCTAAGCCAAAGCTTATGGCCTCAGCAATATCTCCAGGACAGTCTCTTTTCAACTCTACAACCAATTTCTAATGTAGACTAACTCTACCATCTTCTCAAAGTCCGGTAGAGCAACAAAACAACTTTCCTTTAAAATTTACTTTTGAGGCTTCTGAGACAAAGGAGAAAGATAAAAGGACACCAGGAAGATTCAAAAGGATATATAACTCTCGCAAGAAGTCTCAAAAGGCACCAGTGTCCCTTGATCAGACAGTTATATCAGAAGAACAGACCAAGAAACGAAAGGAAGAAGGAGATTTGGCGGGTGCATCCAAAGCTGCAAAGAGCAATGCATCAAAAATGGTCCTGAGTGAGGGACCGTCCAATGCGTAAATGAGTATCATCAGTTGGAACTGTCGGGGACTGGGGCTGCCTCAAGAACTGACAGTTCAACGACGCACGGAACTGCGTTCATCGTACTTCCCTGAGTTTTTTTTTCTTAAGGAAACTATGAATTCTCGGAATACTCTAGTAGATATTCAAGCTTGGCTAGGATATGATCATATGTACACTGTTGACCCTGTAAATATTAGTGGTGGTCCTGCTCTTTTTTGGAAGAACAGTGTTGATGTAACCTTTATGTATGAAGACAAATTCCTTTTGGATGCACATATTATCTATGAAGAAAAACAGTTTAACTTGTCTTGTGTGTATGGGAATCCCAATATCAGTTTTAGACACATAGTTTGGAAACGATTAACCCAGTTTGCTGTAAATAAAAAGAACAGCTGGTGTATGGCCGGAGACTTTAACGAGATTCTCAATAATTCTGAAAATTCTGGAGGTCCTAAAAGAAGTGATGCCTCCTTTGCTCCCTTTACTAATATGCTTAATGGTTGTGGTATGTCTGAACTTCCTGGTACTGTAAACAACTTTACTTGGGGTGGAAGAAGGGGAACTTTATGGATTCAAAGCAAGTTGGATAGAGCTTTTAGAAACAGTGAATGGTTCAAAAAAATTCCAGCTTGAAATCAAGTCTTCTTAGCAAAAAGATGTTCTGATCATCGTCTGGTTCTGATCCAACTTCTTTCTTCTCAGGACTTTTATAGAGGTTCATTGAAGGTTGATCAAAGAATGTTTCACAAGCCTTTCGTAAAAGAAGCTATACACCAAGCGTAGAATAGTTCTGTCTCTCACCGTTTCTCAGTTTTGTCTCGTATATGAAAATGCAGAAAAACTCTTAGTAATTGGAAAAAAGAGAACAAAGCAAACTCTCCGGAACGGATAACTAGCCTGCAAGATGAATTGGAACAAGAATAATCATCTATGAACCCATCTTCTAACAAGATCAATCACTTAAAGAGATCTCGGCTGATTGCTTATAGGGATGAAAAAAACTTTTGGAAACAGAAGAGTAAGGACAACGGGATTCTCTATGGTGATGGAAACACTAAGGTGTTTCACGCAGCAGATAAAATATCGAGGGAAAGGAATGAAATTTTTAAACTCATTGATATGAATGGTAACACCCAAAGATCAGAAGCTTCTAAAGCTCTGGTGGCAATTCAGTATTTTAGTGATCTCTTCAAGTCTACAAACTCAGAAGACTATTTCTCCATGCTTAGAGGTTTCACTCCCAGAGTCATTGACACTATGAATCATCAACTCATCAGAAAGGTGACTCCAGAAGAAACCAAAGACGTTGCTTTCTTAATAAAACCGGATAGTGCACCAAGAGCCGATGATGTATGTCTGGTTTTTTCTTCCAGTCTTATTGGGAAATTGTAGGCACTCAATTGACGAAAGAGGTTTTAGATTTCTTTGATACTGAAAGTATGGGCCTCTTTACCGCGCTCATTTAGAGCACTAAACAGGCGGTATAACTGCTCCAAGGTGGAAAAGGCAAGTAGTCAGAAGCAGGAATCCCCACCACAGCAAGCGGGTTGGTTCCTCTGCCTACTAAATGGAACTACACGCAATTAGTCTTGATCCCCAAGAAAACGAATGCAACCCTGATGTCTGTTTTTCGTCCAATAAGTCTTTGCTCGGTGATGTATAAAACAATATCGAAGATCATTGCTTCAAGGCTCAAAACCTTCCTTCCTGATATTGTTTATCCTACTCAATCAGCTTTTGTATCGGATCGCTTGATCTCAGACAACATCATCATGGCACATGAAGCTATTCACAGTCTCAGATCTCATGAGTATGTCTCAAACAACTTCATGGCAGCCAAGACAGATATGTCTAAAGTGTTTGATCGAGTTGAATGGAACTACTTAAATGTTCTGCTTCTCTCTCTCGGTTTTCACTCTACTTTAGTCTCTTGGATCATGGCTTGTGTCTCTATGGTGCAGTACTCGGTTCTTATTAATGGACAGTCCCATGGCCTAATCACTCCTCATCGAGGGCTGAGACTGGGTGATCCCATTTCTCCCTTCTTATTTGTTCTTTGTGCTAAAGGTTTATCTTTCCTGCTCAACCAAGCTTCAGATGAGGATCTTTTAAGCGGTATTCAATTCTCCGGAGAAGGTCCAGCTATTCATCACTTTTTTTTCAGACGATAGTCTGTTTCTCTTCAAGGCAGACTTGTTTCAGTGTCAAGTCTTCCAGGAGATCTTTCATAAGTATGAATAAGTGATAGGGCAAGTAATTAATTTAGCCAAATCATCTCTCACGTTTGGCAAGAATATCGATTCAAACCTGAAGGAACAGATTCAACTTACGCTTGGCATCTTTTCAGAAGGAGGACCAGGTTCTTATATTGGTGTTCCTGAGTGCTTTGGTGGATATAAAGTTCAACTACTCAGTTATATTCAGGACAAGTTGACGGAGAGGATGTCTGGATGGTATACCAAATTTCTTTCCCAAGCTGGTAAATAAATTATTTTGAAGTCTATTACTCTTTCTATGACCATTCATGCCATGAGTTGTTTCAAGTTACCTAAAACGACTTGCAAGAATCTTACTTCAGCAATGGCTAATTTTTGGTGGAACTCCACAGAAGATAAGGGTAAAATACATTGGCTAAATTGGGAAAAATTATGCATTCCAAAAGAGCTTGGAGGGATGGGTTTCAAAGACATTGAGACTTTTAACCAAGCCTTTCATGCCAAACAAGCATGGAGAATTCTTTCATCTCCTTCCTCTCTCCTTAGTTGATTCCTCAAAGCATGTATTTTCCTGAAAATTCCTTCCTACCAGCTACTCTAGGTTCTCGTCCTTCTTATGCTTGGAGGAGTATCCTTTTTGGTAGAGAGCTTCTGAAAAAAGTTCTCAGACACATGGTTGGAGATGGAAGATTTATATATGTTTGGTCATCTCCTTGGTTAGTAGATGGAACCTTGATGCGTATTCCCCTTATGAAGAATATTTTGATTGATTTGAATCTCAAAGTTAACAATCTTATGATGGATAATTCTCATATTTGGAATCAAAGCTTGCTATAAGACCTCTTTTATCCGCAAGATGTAGAGATTATCCTCAAGATCAAACCGGTCAACTCTTTACCAGATTTTTTCATTTGGAATCATACTCGAACAGGTGAATATTCAGTTAAATATGGACATTGGCTAGCTGAAAGAGAGGCTAAGAAATAAGCTTTGGTTAATGGTGAGTCTCTCCCGTCTCTGAGTGGGATCAAAGAGCACATTTTGGCTTTATCTACTGCTCCAAAAATCAAATTATTTCTCCGGAAAGCTGTTAGTGATGCCCTTCCAGTTGCTGATAATCTCATCGACATAGGTATGAAAGTAGACACGAGATGCCAAATTTGTGGTTTATAAGGTGAATCAATAAACCATGTTATCTTTATCTGCACGGTGACTAAACAAATTTGGGCTTTGAGCAATTTCCCCCACCCTCCAAATGGATTTGATGATGCCTCTATCTATCAAACATCTTTTATGTTTTGAAAACATCAAAGAATCAGCTTATCCCAGAAAGAATCAGAAGAAATGGAGCTTGGATTTTATGGACACTTTGAAAGAACATAAACTCCTTCTTCTTTGAATGTAACTTATCTTTGGGTCCAGAATTCATCAATTCTACCTAGGAAGAAGTTAATCACTGGTTTTTGATTAAGTCAATTGAAAAACAAAAAAAGATATTGATCTCGAAAAGAAAAAAAAAAGATTATTTTTGGTTGGAAACCTCCTCCTATCTCTTGGTTCAAATGTGATATTGGTTGTGCATGGGATAAGACCAAGCAAGAAAGTGGAGCCTCGTAGATTTTTCGTAACAGTGAAGGTAAAGTTCTTCTCCATGGAAGGCTCTCTTTTAATGAAATCTCGAGCAAACATGATGCATCTCTAGAAAGCTGAAAATGGGCTATTGAGTGTTTGAAAACACTCAATTTTAATTCCATCATTTTTGCTAGTGATGATCATGATCTCATTAGAGTCATTTCTAAACCTTCGGCATGGTCATCACTTTTGTTTTACTCTTCAAAGATCTTGCCATTACTCAATAGCTTCCCAGATTGGAAGGTTCAATTCCACTCTCATCGCAACATTAAAGGAGCTTCCCAGTATGATTACTAAGAGCATGATTATTGGGAGGTTCTTAGGATGGGGTTCTTAGCGGAATATAATAATCCGTCTCTTAACTTTTAACTAAAAACGATAAGAACCATCTCTTAAAACTCTTATTTAAGAACCGGTTCTTAATTTTTTTAGTTAAAAATTAAGAGATGGGTTCTTATATTCTGCTAAAAACCTCATCCTAAAAACATCCCAATAATCATGCTCTAAGGAATTCTTTCAATCCTATATTGCTAGGGGCTTTCCAAGTTGGCTTAGTTACCTTTTCTGTTCTTTTGTAAAATTAGATTGAAAATGATCCTTGTAATTCCTCTGTGAGCCATAAATTCGTAAAGTATTTGTTGGGCGTATTACTGCAGACACCCCATATTTAATCTTCTTGGCCTATTAGGGTCTCTTATTTAAATGATAAAATACAAAAATGAATTGTCTCTATTTCAATTGGACCATGTAATTAAGCCTGTCAGAAATCTGAGTAAATTAAAAATATGTCAGTCGTCTACCTTTTTTTATATATTTTCATATAAATAAACCTCTTAACCTCCTACTTCTCACCCATCACACAATCCTCTCAAACACAAAGCATTCTAAGAATATCTTAAAGATTTAAAGAAAAAAAATGGGGTCAACGGAGGAGACACAGATAACTCCGGTGCAAGTCACCGACGACGAAGCTGCTCTCTTCGCCATGCAGCTAGCAAGCGCCTCCGTTCTTCCGATGGTTTTAAAAACGGCTTTAGACCTCGATCTTCTCGAGATCATGGCCAAGAACTCTTCTCAGATGTCTCCCTCTGAGATTGCTTCTCAACTTCAGACCAAAAACCCTGAAGCTCCGATCATGCTCGACCGTATCCTTCGTCTTCTTACGTCTTACTCCATCCTCACCTGCTCCAGTCGTGCTATTCCCGGCGGCGACAGCGTCGAGAGGATTTACGGGCTTGGTCCGGTTTGCAAGTATTTGACCAAGAACGAGGATGGTGTGTCCATTGCTGCTCTCTGTCTTATGAACCAAGACAAGGTTCTCATGGAAAGCTGGTAAGTAGTATTTCTATATCACCAAGGAGAGTACTCATATTATTTTCAAAGATCTCGTGCTAATTGTAGTTAGAAAAACTCTTCTTTACTTTTGATAATGTTGTTTCATAAGCTATGATGTGATAAACAATATGCGATTGTTGAAAGGTAAAAGGTCAGAGAGTTGGCCACCAAGTGACAATCAGCCAAAACAGACAAAATGATGTCGTTTGACACGTATTTGATACCTGCTGTCCACTAATAAGAAATTATATTTATATACGATTTCTTTTAGTGATTAAATGAGCTCCATACATAGATGAAAATTGTGTTTGTTACTGTACAACAAAAACAATACAACTAATACGAAGAAAATTCAACAATCCCACTAGAAGAACTAGAAAAATAACAATAGAAAATACACTCTTTGTTCATTTTTGTTTCAACTATACTATTAAAAAGATCTATACTATTAAAAAAGAATCACTCCAATAATGTATTTAAAAAAAATTGTTGCACTTATTCATTAACCAATTAATTTTTTGATCCTACTTTAAATTTCTTAATATTTATCTAACTATACTAACCATAGTTAATGCTCTCTAACTATACATACTTTATTTTGAACCACTGTTATTTTTACCATCTATACTATTAAAAAAGAATCATTCCAAAAATCTACTTAAAAAATTGTTGCACCTATTCATTAACCAATTAATTTTTTTGGTTCTACCTTATATTTCCTAATATTTATCTAACTATACTAACCATAGTTAATGCTCTCTAACTATACATACTTTATTTTGAACCACCGTTATTTCTACTATCTACATATATACTATTTTTTTGGTATACCAAATTTTTTACATACATAACTCCATCATACTAATTCATATAAATTCATTATACTAACATATGATCTTCTCTAACCGTATCTCATGAATTTCACGACCAAAATATTACTGATTTATCCAAATAAACGAAAATTATAGCTTCGCTTTAATAACGGAGAATGTAAATGTAATATTCCAAACAATTTTTTTCCTCCTAAAGCAAAAATACGACATGTCAATACTTTTATTCAAAAAACTCTTATTTATCTCAAAACCATAAATGTTATTTTAAAAAACTATCCTAAAAATCTATTGTTAAATGTTGTTGTACCTATTCATTTTTAATTTAACATGTCTTATAGTAATATAAGTTCTGAACCAAATCAATGATTATATTTAAGTAATTAAATCAACCAAATTTATGGCGACATTTGATATTCAAATTATTTTTGGTCATATCATTAATCAATTTAACTATATAATATTTTTAATTGAATTATACTGTTACTCCTCATTTCATGTGATATATTTCTTCTCTAAATATTTTTAATTGATTTTCATAAGAAGTATTTGGAATAAAAATTTGCTATTTAAGAAAAAAATTAAAATTATTAAAAACCATATAAATCTATACTATTAAATTAACCAAAAATCTGCCAAATCTTAAGTCTCACCAACTCAACAAATATAACTCTTATAAAATGCATACAAAATATAAAAAGATAAAGTAACATGTGCATTTGGGTCTTGGGTTTGGTATGTATTGGTTTCTTTCGGATCCGGATCTTCTAGGTCCTAAACATTTAGACCCAACTAGGTATTTCAAAAAATTTCAATACGTAATGGATCCGGGTATTTCCTAAAAAGATTTGAAGTATCTGAAAACTCAAAATATCTGAAACCCCAAACAAATACCCGGAAATATTCAAATACCAAACTCCTCCCCCCCCCTCCCAAATTTTACCTGAAATCTAACGCAAGAACCAAAAACACACTCAAAATTTTACCCGAATACCCAAAACAAAATTTAAACAAAATTGAAATTTTATTCAAAACCTGAAACTATCCTGAAAACCAAACCCAATTTTTTTAAAAAATATTCACAATACAGAAAAAATATTCGAGATACGCAAATATACCTAATATACACAAAATATTTTAGGGTTTTAGGTACCCAGTCGGATCTCGAGCAGGATCCAAATTCAAACCAAAACCCAACTCAGACTCGAACCGAGACCCACAGGTCCAAAAAAAATACCCACTAAGTATTTTACCCTGGATCCAGATCCGAACCAAACCTGTATTTTCAAGTCAACTTTAGTTTGGTTTCTCGGGTCCGGATAATATGCCAGACCTAGAAATAGCTACATAAAAGTGTACATACAAAAGTCTTAAATAAAATAATTTATAAATTCTATAGTTTTAAATATATTCATTTTCAGTATAATACGACTTTGTAACATAAATATATAGCAATTTTAAAATACTTATTCATATTAAACTTTGTTTACATTAAAAAAAAAAAATCCGGTCAAAATCTAGTATGGCTTAAAATAGAGAAGATGTAAGAGTAACAATTTAAGGAGTTGATTCGGAACCTAATATAAGAAGAGAATCGGTCTTCCAGTTTTTGAGCAACAAGAAAAGAAAATGGAAAACTTATATGATCTCTGGTTTATGTTTTGGTTTCCTACTATTGAACCGGCTGGTTCTCTTTGCATAGCGGCTGTACATCAGATTCACCAATTAAACTAAACTGACCTGGATAAAGCCCTGATCATATAAACTAGAGTTCAATCTTGATATCAGTTTCAAAACAGATTATCCTAATAATTGATGAACCAAAAGTTGAACAGTTTAGGTTAAAGCTTAAGGAGTGTGTGTGTGTTTACTTAAAATCATGCCAACATGACTTGTTATAGGTACCATTTGAAAGATGCAATTCTTGATGGTGGGATTCCATTCAACAAGGCCTATGGAATGACCGCTTTTGAGTACCATGGGAAGGACCTTAGGTTCAACACGGTGTTCAACAATGGAATGTCTAACCATTCAACCATCACAATGAAGAAGATTCTTGAGACCTATAAGGGTTTCGAAGGATTGACTTCTTTGGTGGATGTTGGTGGTGGCATTGGTGCGACTCTCAAAATGATTGTCTCTAAGTACCCTAACCTTAAAGGCATCAACTTTGATCTCCCTCATGTCATCGAAGAAACTACTTCTCATCCCGGTATATTACATGATTTTACTAGCGCAAAATTTCAAATTTTCGTTACGTGTGATTTGAGAAATTGACTTATCGCTGAATAATTTTAGGTATTGAGCATGTTGGAGGAGATATGTTTGTAAGTGTCCCTGAAGGTGATGCAATTTTCATGAAGGTTGGTGATTAATTACCACCGAAAACTCACATTACAAGTATAATTCATTAAGGGTAATGAATGTATTTAATATCTTTAAACATTGTCGTTCGATTTGTCTCATTGTTGTAACAGTGGATATGCCACGATTGGAGCGACGAACATTGCGTTAAATTCTTGAAGAACTGCTACGAGGCGCTTCCAGAGGATGGAAAAGTGATATTAGCAGAGTGTATACTACCAGAGACACCAGACTCGAGCCTGTCGACAAAACAAGTAGTCCATGTGGACTGCATCATGTTGGCTCACAACCCTGGTGGCAAAGAACGGACCGAGAAAGAGTTCGAGAGGTTAGCTAAAGAATCAGGCTTCAAAGGCATCAAAGTTGCTTGCAACGCTTTTGGTGTTTACGTTATTGAGTTGCTCAAGAAGATCTAAACACTGCTCCCATGTCTTATGTCTACGTCAACTTCACCACCTTTGTCTTTTTTATAATGATGTTTAATAATGGTTTATAAAGAGATTGATCTAGAGTTTTTCATTGATCTTGTTGTATTGATATAATCTTATTTGTGTTTTTGTTTGTTTGGAAAAGAATCATGTAATTTTTTATATAAAAATAAAATAATGAGATTGAATCAATCCGATCTACATAGACTCATATAATCAATCACATTCACAGAATTTCCACGTGGTCTCTGTTGGTTCACCGGCCAAACCAGTTTCACTGAATCTTGTCAGACTTCACTTACCCTTTCCAGACTCTTCTAGCTTGCCTTCTCGTCACGAAACAAACATTTCCAGTTTCAAAAAAGCTTAGAAAAAACACGAATAAAACAGCTAAATAACAATTCAAGAATGATGTAATTCTATTTCGTCCGACAATGAAAACAATAACAAGAACAAAAGTGATCAAACCGATGAGGAGATAGCTCAAGAGCTGGACGGTGTTCATTGTTTCGAAATCATTTTCACGAAACACAATGATTTTTTTGTCATTTCTTTAATATAATTACATTAATTATCTTTCTATATTTCACTTAACAATTTCATTAATTACATTATCTTAACAATACATCACATCATTAATTATACTATTATAATAATCATATTGTATATTTTTATTTACTAGTTAATCAAAATTAACTTTCTTCCAATTATAAAATCAAAAATATAAAATAATAATTTAAATCAAAATAATAAAAATAATAAAATATATTACATTTTTTAACGTCTGATTAATTATGTTTTTACAACCCTGAGAAATATTACATAGATGATTCTATAGCCGACAATTCTACCACCATATGAGAATACACGTCTGACTGTGTCACTTCAGCTGCCGCCCTATGAGATTCATGTTCGATGAAACGTTATGCACAATGCTGAAGGCCTCTTGTAACCATTTTTCTACATAATCTACATAATTTGCGTTTTTTGAGGTTTAAACCTCAGAAGTCAGACCTCCTACATTTATTGTAACTTAATTTTTCGGAGGATTTGCCAAAAGTGACTCAAAACTTGATTTTGAATACAAAAGTGTACCCCAAATTCAATCAAATGCATAAGGAACCCAAAAGCCTAGTGAAATTACAACAGCCCCCTTATGAACAAACAAAAAAATGTATTCAGTTTTACAATTTTAACCCTCAGTTAGAGAAGACTTACAAAGAATTTTTTTTTATGATGACTTCTTTGTAAGTCTTCTCATTCAGTAGATCTTAAAACTCATTTTATAATTTTATAAAAAATATTTTAATGGGTAAAAAATTGAAATCATGTAATAATAAACATTTTTCAATGATGTAAATTTAGTTCATTTGAAATTGAATTATTTTCAACATAGATGTATATTGGCTCATGAGTCATTGGTTTAGGGTTTGGTAACATATGTTATAGTATTGTATGTATCTTTAGGGTTAGATTCTGAAATCTTTCATTCATTTTTTTTTCAAATTGACCCATATATGTTTAGTAACTATCTAATAACTTGATTTAAACACTTTCTAATTTTTTTTTAAGTTTAAGAAAGTGTTTTTTGCATAGTTAATAGATTTTAGGGTCTGGAAGATTCACAAAAGACTTAAAAAAAGTCTTCCGACACATCCCGCCTAAATTTTAGTAGAATTTAGGACTCCCGCCTAGATTTTGGAAAATTTTAGGTTTCCCGCCTAAATCAAAAGTCTTCCATAAGTCATCCAGGAGTCTTCCACAGGAAATATTCTCAAGGATTAGATCTTAAAAATAATTAATAAATTTTATAGAAAATATTTTCAAAGGGAAAAAGTCAAAATCATGTATTAATAAACATTTCTAAAAGATAGAAATTTAGTTTTACTGAAATTGAATTATTTTTAACATAGATGAGTGAATGTAGATTGAGTCATGATAGTCTTTGGTTTAGGTATGGTAACATATGTTGTAGTATTGTTAGTATTTTTAGGGTTAGATTTTGAAATCTCTTTTTTTTTTAATTTAACCTATATCTAATTAGTGACTATCTAATAACTTGATTTAAATACTTTCTAAATATCTTAAAAGTTGAGAAAGTGTTTTTTGCTTAGTTATTTGATTATAGGGTCTGGAAGACTCGCATAAGTCTTCTAATATATCCCGCCTACATTTTAGTAGAATTTAGGATTCCCGCCTAAATTTAGAAAAATTTAGGTTTCCTGCCTAAATCGAAGTCTTCTAGAAGTTTTTCTGAAGTTTTCTAGGAAAAGTCATCTCATGTATTAGATCATAAAAATAATTAATAAATTTAATAAAAAATATTTTGAAAGAGAAAAATAGAAATCATGTATTAATAAACATGTAAAAACGATGGAAATTTAGTTTTACTAAATTTGAATTATTTTTAACATAGATGAGTGAATGTAGGATCTAGAAGACTTCCCAAGAAGTCTTCTCTTAGAAGATTTCCTAAGAAGTCTTCTATATCGAAAATATTTAACCTAATTGGAATTTTTGTCTCCATATATAAAGAAAATTTACTCATTTTCTTTCTTCTTCTCAAATGGCTGCAACAAAAATGTAATGTTTCTCACTCTATAACTCTTCAACATCTCTCTAATCTCTTTGAACATCAAAACACCAAATTTAAAACCATTTCTCATTTTTTTCTTATGTCTTCTCACAAATTTATCTTCTTTTTGCAGGTTTTTCATTACATGGTTCTCATCTTTCGCTCATTCAAAGGTAAATCTATAAATGTTGGATATGTATTATTGTATGTTTTATATATTATATTCTAAAAAGATATAGATTCAACATATTGTGACTGTTTTGTTTATTATTTAAGCATTAAAATTATATTTTTGAAGTTTTATCTGTTTTGAAGCCATTTGAATGTTTTTCAATTTGCAGGTTTTTCAGATCTGAGACTGACGTTGAAAGACTTCTCAGAACACTCTCAGAAGACTGGTAGACAAGTCTTCTAATGCATTTTATGCTAGAAGACTTCCCACGAAGTCTTCAGGAAGTCTTATGCCCAAAGTGGTACAAATTTTGGATATTTATTTTTTGTGTTTTATATATTGGATTCTAAAAAGTTATAAATTCAACCTAATATTACAGTTTTTTGTTTATTATTAAGCATAAACAAATGTTTTTGAAGTTTTCTCTGTTTTGAAGCTATTTGAATGCTTTTGAATATGTAAAATTTTCAGATCTAAATCAGACTTTGGAGGACTTCTCAGAAGACTCTTGGAAGGCTATCAGAAGACTTCTTGGGAAGTCTTCTAATGCATTTTATGCTAGAAGACCTACGAAGTCTTCGGGAAGTCTTCCAAAGTCTTTTGCTCAAAGTGGTACAAAAGAATGGTGTCAAGTGGAAACCAAGCTTATCTATGTTGAGGAATGATATCTAGTTCCATGTATAATAGTTTTGTTTATGGTTTGTTTTATGATTTGTATGTGCACTATTTAGTTGTGAATTCTTTTGTAAACTTAAAGAAATGTTAATCAAAAGAATTTTTTTAATCATTCTACCCACTCATAACAAAACACAACAACACAAAAACTTAGTCAAATTCACAAAAGATCAAACTTGAATTTTAAGTGAAAGTTGAAATTTTTTAAATTTCATGTAAGTTAAAAATTATATCTTATGATCTAAAAAGACACATTAAACCACATGACTTGATATTCTTGAAGTTACTTAACACTTTTGAAAGTTAGCACTTATGAGGAAGACTTACAGAAGACTTCTCTGTTTAACTAGAAACATTATTAAACATCAATGTTTGTAACTTCATAATTATCCCCAGTTAAGTTATGAATTCGACTCGATAGTCCCAATATTGACTAATAAACATGAATTAGCAAGAAAATATTAAAAATTCATTTTAATTTTGGAAAAATTTGAAGTTTAATAAAGATTTACGTAGAAGACTTCTTTTGAAGTCATCCGTGAAAGACTTCAAAAGAAGTCTACCCTATGTAGACTTGAAAAGAAGTCTTCTGTTTAGGTCATTTTTGCAATTGCAAATTTACGAAGGAAGACTTCTTAAGAAGTCTACTCTACATAAGACATCTTCGGAAGTCTTCCTTTGTAAATATTGGCTTACTTTAGAAGTCTCCTCGGATAAACAGGTTACTTTTGAATTTGACTGAAGTTGGTCAGAATTTTGACTTTTTGTAGAAGACTTCTAGGGAAGTCTACCTGGAGAATACTTCAAAAGAAGTCTTCTCTAAGTCTTCCGGAAGTCTTCTCAATGTTA
Source organism: Brassica oleracea var. oleracea (assembly GCF_000695525.1). Classification (NCBI taxonomy): domain Eukaryota; kingdom Viridiplantae; phylum Streptophyta; class Magnoliopsida; order Brassicales; family Brassicaceae; genus Brassica; species Brassica oleracea. The sequence goes on from NC_027756.1 coordinate 36,856,266, forward strand.
CAAGAAGTCTATGGGTTACTTTTGCAATTGACTATATTTGACTTTTCGAGAGAAAACTTCTTCAGAAGTATTCCGTCGGATGACTTCTCTAGAAGTCTTCTCTCGCGGGCAAAGGTTTGACCAAAACCCATAATTAAACTCGAGAAGACTTCTAAAGAAGTCCTCTCATTGATATTAAATGTTTTACTATTATTTTTCAATTGAAAAAGTAACCCACACAGACATCTTCCGGCATTGAGAAGGCTTAGGGAAGACTTTCAGAAGATTTCTGTAGAAGTTTTCTCCAGGAAGACTTCCTTAGAAGTCTTCTACAAAAAGTCAAATTTCTGATGAGCTTCGGTCAAATTTAAAACTAACATGTTTATCCGAACTTCTAAAAAAGTCTTCTCTTAGAATTTCGAAATTTTTTGTTTACAAAGGAAAGTTAGAAGGAAGTCTTCTATTAAAAACACACAAAAGGTCAATTGCAAAACTAACCTATGCATTGACCAGAAGACTTCTTTAACTTCTAAAGAAGTCTTCTTCGTAGAACAGATCTGAAAAATAAAATGTGGTTCGCGATTTCATATCTTGAACTCGTGAGATGACTTGTGTGGTTTCTCCAATCACCCAGAACTTCACCACAACAGCTACCTACTCGTTAATCACCAAGAATCGTGAGCTTAATAACCGTACATAATTTGTAATCAAAATCTTCAATTTTTTTGATGAATTTTGAGAGAAAGTGTAAGATATGTGGTTTGTGTGGATAGGAAATGAGAAATGATGAAAAAAATCGAAACTTTAGGGCATTAACTCTCAATTTGGTAGTTCATGGTGGTCGAGGTGTTGATGTCAATAGCAAAGTTGTAAATATTTGGTGAAGATGAGGATGGTAAGGTAAAAGCATTGTTTTCGGGAAAAAAAAAAAGAAAAAAAAGTAATGGCATTTCCGTGAATAACTAGAATTTCTAGGGTGAATAGGACAAAACAAAGTTTAAAAAAAAAACATAGGTTATTTTTGTGTTTGCTTAAAATTTTGAATCATTTTTGAAAGAACCCCTAATTTTTCACTCCATATAATTATTTTACTAAATAAAAAACTCTTTTTATTTCATTTAATTTAGTCAAACACATATAAATAGTCATTTTTATTAGTTTACAAAATCAATTAAGTATGAACATTGACTATCTATTTAGGTACGGGTTGTTCTTTACTAGTATCGTTTTTTTTATTAAAATTAAGCCCTGCTTGAATATTATAAATTTATGTGTGAGTTTTGAGTTAAGTCATTTTGGGTTTGGATGAGTTCGATTCTAATGTATAAGAACCTAAAAATATCTAAATAACAAATATATCTAAAACAGATTCAAATATTTATACTAAAAATAACCATATTATTCAATTCGGTCAATATTTTCTGAATACAATTAGTTATATTATGACACATCTAAAATATATAACACTAATTATAAAAAATAAATAACAATATATAAAAATATAAGAACCAATATGAATGGGCAGGCCAATCTCTAGTTTACTATTAAAAGATTAATACTTTTTTTTATAGTTGTATAAAAACTGTTCCTTATGTATAAAGCTTAACAGGAACAGCTTATTACAGTTCTACAAACTAATCCTGAATCACTTGAACTTCAATCTATGTCGTAGTAGTTCGACTCTATGTCGTAGTAGTTCGACTCTGAGTTGTTGTTCTTGAAGTTTCTTGGGGCTCACGTTTTCTCCCACCATTAGCAAACCTCTTCCCAAACCCTAAAAGAGCAGGAGGAACAAGAGCTCCTCCTCCTCCACCGGTCAAAGCGCAAACAACCGCAACAGCTCCACCGATAAACAACAACTTCTTCAAATTCGCAGCAACGTTTCCTCCGTTGTGTGTAACGGGAGTTTCATTCACAGGCGAAGCACCATTGCTGAGGGAGATGAGATGTTCTGATGTGACCTTGGTGTTGATCTGAGCCATTAAAGCTGGCCGAGAGAGCTTGGATCCTGAGAGTCTTTGCTCTTGGTAAGCGCGTAAACCAGGCTCCATCTTCTTAACCGCTCCCCACATCCCTCGTTTCACTCCTAGCTTTGCGATTTCTCTAGGTATCCCCATGTCTTCGTGGTGAAACAGAAGCACTTCGCAGGCACTTGCTACTCCATCCTCTCTTCTTGATTCCACTGCATAGACCGAGAACAGTATCAACTTTGTTTAGTTATTTCAGTTTTCTTGGATAGTCATAAAGTGGTTGATGTGGATTCTTTTAGTTACCTGGTCGAATGCACCAGCTCGAGTAGAACAATTCCACACGTTTCTGTTTGTTGTTGCGTGGTATACAAGGAACTGATACTCCCTGAAGGAAATCTTCTAGTGTTAGTACAATAATTGATTATGCTTCTTCTCTATTTAACCGGTGTTTAGAAACTGGTTATGCTAAGCTCGCATCAAACTAACTCTTGTTCACATCAAAATGTAGCAGATTCTGTTTTGATACTTGGTACAACATACCTTTGTAACACAGTAATAAGATTTGCCACAGTTCCATATCCTGCGACCAATCACATACTCTCTATCGCTGCAGAAGAAGGGGAACTGCGACACATAAAAAAGGATTATTAAGTCAACAACACAGCAAACAAAAAAGTGAGAGAGAGAGAGAGAGAGAGAGAGAGAGAGAGAGAGACTCGCTTACCTTGCGTATCCATCTAACAATCATGGTTCCACTACTTGTACACTCTTCAACAGTTGTGGAGCTAGCGAGCATTGTATCCCAAGTTGGTCTAAACTCGTCATCCCAGAAAAAATCTCTTAACATCTCAGGAGTTGCATCTTCAAACACAGTTCTGCTTCTATACTCAGTAGGACCATTCTGAACAATAACAGCACAAAACTATGAGAAAAAACAATCCATCAAAGCCACCAAAGATAAATCTCTCTCTCTCTCTCTCTCAAGTGTTACCTTAGGTTCTCTTAACCAAGCTTGATATCTCATACCAGGAGTAAACCGGTCCATCATCTGAATCCAAGCCTGACCACCATCTTTCCTCTCAACCAACTGCACAAGATGTCTCAAATCTAACTCCGTTACAGTATTAGGCAACCTCTCCTCTGTTTTCTTCCCTCTACCAAAAAAAACAAAAAAAAAACAAAATCAACAAAGAGAACTCCTTTTTTTACACAAGTAAAATTCATCCTCAAAATTAAAGCTTACCCAGCAATCACATCAGAAGAATCACATGACGATGAAGATGAAGAAGAAACATGGGAAACTGTTTTCTGCTGTCTCAAAGCCATAGTCCATGTGTCACAAACAAGAGCTTTCAAGCAAGGAGCAGAACCAAATCCCTTTAACGGAGATGTTGCTGAACGAGGAGAAGGAGACGATGGTAAAGACAAATCAAAAGATCGAGTCGGAGCAGAACACTCAAGTTTGACTCTTTCCTTATCCGAAGAAGAAGAAGAAACCCATTTGGGTCTCCATGCCCATCCTATGACCAATCCAACAACGAAAGCTAACCATCCTGCGATTAGCCCTAAGATCAAGCTCACGAGCAAAGCCATAGCCTTTCAATACAAGAAGCGAAAAGGGTATCTTAAAAAGATTAAAAAATTTTGTTGGATAAATATAAAAAGAAAGAAAAATCACGAGAGAGGCGGTGAGAGAAAGACGACAGAGGAAGGGATAACGAGTGGTGAGAAGAAACTGGAATAAACTTATGGTTTATAATAATAATAAAGTATTGGACTTTTCATGTCAAGCTTAAAACAGCCATTGAAAGGCCATTGCTTTTTAGAGGAGGAGGAGGAGAGGGGAGAATTAAGAATGGTGGACGGAGAGTGTGAAACGACGACTACCGTCCATCTCAGACCAATTCTGTAATAATTTTCCTCTTTTAGGGTTTATTTTTCTTTCCACGATTAAATCGTGGGGTTTATTATTTAGCGACATTTATATCGATGTTTTCAAAAACCGGATAGGGAACCAAACCGAACAAATATATCTATATATATATATAAATATGTTGGTATCTCTCATGCTTGGAGGCGACACGTATCCGTCACAACATTATTTAGGCTTCAGACTTATAAATTTTGGGTCTTATACAATTCTAATTTTTTAAATCCGGTAACCCACAAAGTCCACATCTGAACCAACAGCCGTAATCAATTATATATATAGATAGATAACAAAAAAAATCGACGTCATCGTAAACTATTTTACCATTTAAATTATTTGTCGGTCTCTTTAGGCTCTATTATTTATGACTCTAAACTTTGATTTGGGTCTATACAATAATATTATTCTTACTATAGTCAACTAGCAAATGAAAAATAGATTTAATTCATCCGCCAATTTATTTTTCTAAGTTAATATATGGTCAATAATTATATCTCAATTTTAATTTATAAATAAATAGAATGACGAGAGGTTTGAGATCAAACATTAAAATCGAAGTGCCGTTAACCAATACTACAAAGCTCTGCACACATGAAATTAGCCATGTGTTTACCCGTAACTGAAAAATCGAACCTTACCAAATAAAAAACAAAATCGAAACTAAATCAAATTTCATAAATTAAGTATATTTCTATATATCATGTATTCTATATTTTTCTGAAACTAAAATATCAAAAACAAACGAGAACCGAACCAAAATCAATAAGTATCTCAATTTGAAATATAATTTAAAAATCAAAAATATTAAATAAACTTAGTTTTACAGTAACAAATATCATAAACTTATTATTTATAAATTAAACTATCCAAAATGAATTATATGAATACCATTTCCCTAAATTATTTAAAATTATATAAACTACCTGATAATTTATCCAAAAAACTTAAATCACTTGTTTTTTTCCTGGCAAAAAACAATTTATCAATAAAATTTACTCAAATTAACGAAAATCTGAAACGCCTGTAACCGAAAGAGACCCGATTTTGTTTTTGATACTAGCTGGTTCCCCACTTTATTGTCCAAACTGAACCAAAAAAACAAAATATCTGAACGAGAATTGAATCAAATTTTATAAATAACCGAACATATCTTATATCTGCATAATTAAAAATAATAATAATAATTATAAAAAAGTTTGAATTTTAAAAAAGTATAATTCGAAAACATAAAAAAGATGTTTTTTATTTAAATAATTATTTGTTATATATATATATATCAAAAACAAGGATATAAGAGTCTTCTGCCACTTACTGAAAATATATTTTTAAAAATGCCCATTAAAAATAAGGGCACTCGCACCAGTTGAAATTCATCAGTCTCTAACAAATTTAAAAATATTAAAAGTTGAAAAAGAAGAAATAGAAAGAATAAAAAAAAGAGCAAGAGTGGTACCTGTGGGAAGAGCTTTCATACATTTCTAAAGAATCGGTGAATACATGTGGTATCATTTTACAGGTTTTTTTATTTTAAATTTTAAGATTATTAATAACTAAATTATGTACAAAAATAATAATAAAAATATTAGTGAGGTACTCTACTTGCTATTTTACCACTAATGATGCCCTAACAATGTGATCTCAGAATTCTATTCATCATTATTTTTTATAATATAGTTTTCAATCCACCATGATTTTTAAATGCTTCATAAAATTAATATAAATTTATATAAAAAGTTTTTATTATTAACGTTTCGTCCGTAGGGCGGACCGATCCTAGTATATATGTATAACATAAAATAATTGTAAATATAAAATTTAATTTAATTTAAAATAAATTTTCATATGACATCATTTATTTTAAATAAAATATAAAATAAACATTAAAGATAACAAAATTATTTAACGAAAAATAGCAAACTTAATAAATATTATAATTTTTCATAATTTGAAAATAGAAACTATAGTTTTAATTTTAGTTAATTATAAGATTAGTCAAATAATAATGAAAATTTGAAATATTAAAGGGAAATATCCTAGGACTAGGTGATTTGCCTGCACTTACGGGCTTAATAATCTTACAAATATTTGTAAATAGATATATTACAAAGTTTTTATGTCGGATAATTTTTTTTTATTTTAATAAAATATATTTTATTATCTAAAATAAATTTGAAAACATTCATATATATATATATATAACTATATACATGGATTTACATTTATTTTTAAAATATTACGATGTAAAGTATTATTGGATAACATAATATAGAATCTTTTTATTTTATGGAAATTATATATTTATTAAGGATACTGAAGATTTTAAACTCTTTAACTTTCAACGTGAGAGAAAAAAATCACTTCGTAAAAAATATATAAATATTTTTGAATCTTTGCCAACTTTTGTCAAAAAATATCAAAATCAAAAATATCAAAATGAGTGATTTTGATTCTCCTAATAAATTTATCTTAAAAGATAGATAATTCATTCTATCTTACATGATATATATACTAAAATTAGAACCAATTTAATATTACTAAACCAAATATAATGTAAACATATATATAATATTTTAATATTATTAAAGTAAATATAATATAAATTTAACTATGAAATTATTGTTAAAAAAAATAATTATTTTGAAGATAATGATAAATTATGAGCTAAATTACAAAAACCATTTATTAAAATTAGTAATTGAGCATAAAATATAGAGAAATTCTCTAGGATAGACCTAAAAAAGTTTTTATCACAAATATAGACCTTAAAAATAAAAATGACCAAAATAGACTTAAATGTTTTATCAAAAGAAGAAAATATACACTTATACCCCAAAGGTTAATTAATCTAGACATTAGTATTTAGAGTTAATGAGTGGGGTTTAGGGTTTAGGGTTTAGAGTTTAGGGTTTAAGGTTTAAGGTTTAGAGTTGAGGAGTGGGGTTTAGGAGATAGGATTTCAAATTTTAAAAAAGAATTTTTTTTATAATTTTTAAAATAAAAAATACTATTTTGGTCATTTTAGTTTTTGAGGTCTATTTTTATGATAAAAAATTAAAAAGATCTATTTGAGAGAATTGCCCCAAAATATATCTAAACCCAATCCAATGTGTATATCCTCCTATCCAGCGAATGAGAAATATGTTTTCAAGCAACTAAATAGGTTTTAAAGAATTATTGGATTTCAACATTATTTTAAAATCATGAATCGGTAACCTATAAATTTCTTCTGCATGTCAATATGAAACTTTTTGATGGTCATCCAATCACTTTCATTCAATTCACTGATATATTAAAACATGAGCAAATTCCTTTTTAATATCATCATCAATATTCCTTTTTAATGCGTGATCTATCTTCTCACCGTGTACTATTAGAAAACAATCAATATTTCAAAACTTTATAATTGTTATAAACGTAAAAAGAATCAAACGTAAATATTTACGGCCCAAACTTTTGACATTATAAACGTTGTGGAACTCACTGTCACTATGCGTGCACAGTAACTTCACTTTTTCATTTCTATATAAACGATCGTTCCGATCGTTTGTAACATACAATTCCTTCTACTTCTAATAACACATCTTCTCTTGTTATCAGTGTTATCTTCTTCTACGGGTATAAATTTTTGCCCTTATTTAAATTTCTCAATACTATAAAATCATAAGTTATTTTATAACACGTTATCAGCACGATCACTCTGCGATTCGGTAAAATTTATTTGTATCATTTATACCATGTTATAATGGTCGGTATACCGCCTCTACTATTATTTATATCATGTTATAATGGCCAGAATACCGCCTATATTATTTACTAGTAATTTAATTTAGAATAATATTCTAATAATTTTTATTTATGTGGTTTAGAAATACAAATGGCAAACATCGAGAAACTCCAGTTCCCGGCTCTGGAGGTAACCGGCGAAAACTATGTCAGATGGGTCACAAATGTGAAACCTTATCTTGTAATAAAAAAGATAACCGAGGCGACAAAAGTCGGTAACAAATCGCCACCCGAGCATATAGCCGAAGCGATAATCTTCCTGAAGAAGCACTTAGATGAGAATCTAACTCATGACTATGGAGACATCTATGTTACATGGAATCGGAAGCGGATACCTGGAAGCGGAAGCGTTACGAAGCACGGAAGCGATTTTTTAAAAATATTTAGGAAGCGGGTACGTGTTGGAAGCGTATTTCATATATATGTATACACTATTAAACACCATAATAAAATTATATTAAATATAAAAAAATTTCATACTGAAAATTTAGTTAATTATGCATATATGATAACTCGAAAATAAAAATAAGTATTTATAATTACAGAGTAACATATAACAATATATATATATAAGTTATATGACATATATATGGCTTTTAGACTGAAAAATAAAACAGAGCACATCAATTAATCGATTGAACTCAGCACCAGAGACCACTTACAACACACAACCACTATAAGCTGATTTTTACAAAAAAAAATCAATCGATTGACCCACATAAATTATAGTTGAATAATATAAACAAACAAACAAGTGAACAAAAAGAAAAGTATAGTTAGATTACTATAAAGAAAACAGAGGTATATGAATTATCTTTTCTTGCAAGTTTACTGTAACGAGACTTTTTAGTTTTCCGCTATTACATTTCTTTGTTTCAAAAAATGAATCTGGATTTTATGTTTATAGAATGGACTAAGTTGGGCAACAAAACAAATTTGTGCTTTGTAAGCTATGTTTATGATACGAACACAGTAAACCGTTGATGTTACAATAACATCATCTTGCCCGAACATCATCTTCTCTAACGCTTCCAATTTGCACCACCGACGCTTCCACTTTAGAATCATATGCTTCCATTACGCTTCCAAACTCTTCAATTCTGGAATCGCGATTCCAAGACGATTCCGTGCGATTCCGCTCCCGACTCCGCTTCCGGAGCGAGAAACGCACAACCATGTACGCTTCCATGCAACACAGCGTAGCACACTGTCTGACTTGAGTTTAGAATACCTTCCGACCAATGATAAGAGATTTACTGATTATCTGTTACGCGGCGCATTTAGTGTTATTCAATTGTGTGAAAGTGAGATCTTTTACATCATTGGTAAATTAAAATAAGGGAAAGCAAAAAGGAAGTAAATGAAGAGGAATCGATGAAGAAGCACATGCGACAACTTTGGCTAGTAGTGAATCTGTTCAAATTCCATTCATGGCTGTTACTCTTGTGTCGGTCCATGCATGTCCCACCCTTTTCTATTGTTTGTTATTTATCCATTTTTCATATAAACTCCGAACTGTCTTCGGACCCGACGCTATGATCACTACCATTCTCATACATTTATTACACATTATTCATTTGTAATCATTACAATACATTTTTTGGTAAAAGTCATTACAATACATGCTTGTACTAATTATAAACTCAGCATTTAGCTGCTGTCAAGTTGTCACACTGTATGCGTTCAACTTTCAATATTCTTGATCCAGGGCCGTGCCTGATAATTATTGGCCCACAAGCCAAAATTATTTTTTGGCCTTTTAAATTTTAAAATTCGCAAAAATACTAAATAATGCATCAATGAAGGTTTGAACCATGGTATGTAACTGTGGTATCAGCCGCTTATACCAGTAGAGCTACATGAGATTTCTGTAATTTTTGGCCCCAACAAATATTTATTGTCTCCGGCCCTAAAGCACATGCTTTACTGGCTTCTATTCAGGCCCGGCCCTGTCTTGATCTATCATTTTAATATAAGTCAAGACTCTAGGTTTCTGTTCATATTCAAATATTAGCATAATACTGTCTTTTTCAAAATAAATGACGGAAGTTGATGAAGAAAAAACTAAAGGACAATGACATGTATACTGTTATACTATAGTTAAGATGAAAATATTAGTTTTTATCATCATGGCGAGGGCTGTAGTTATGTATTTAATTATTAGTTTGACAATCATGCGGATTACACTTTTTTTTCTTTCTTTTTTTTAGACTTGATGTTAACTTTAGCCTTAAATTGATTTATGAGTTGGCCATAGCCAGCTAGTCATTATTAGTTTGCATTTGATTCACACATGTCCGGGTATGTGTATTTGGTGCGGATATGTGGAAATCTCGTTGCGGATTCGATTCGAATTTGAATATCCGTTTAAATTATGTTTAAAAAAAATCAAAACATCTAAATATACTTTTAAATTTTAAAAATCCAAAAATAAAAAATAATATACAAAAGTTTAATAGTGAAAAATTAAATACCTAAAATTAATATAAAAATTGGTTTGATTTGGATATTTAGGGTAAAAACATGTAGATATTTTGGATATTTCTGTTATTTTTAGTATTTTGCTATTTTTAGATAAATATTGTGGCTATGTTGGATAATCTTTAGATACTTCCATGTATTTTGAACATTTTATAGATATTAATATTAAAATAATTAATATATTATATATATAATTGTAATTAAGTTATCTACAAATATCTAAAATATTTTGATTTGGATCGAATTTAATTCAAGTTTTTTAGATATTAAAATATTGAATTCATTGAGATATTTTATCAGTTTCAGTTTTAGTTTGATATTAATTTTTAGATCAAATTCAGTTAGGTTCTTTAGATCTAGATATTTTGCCCACTCAGCCAAGTAATTGTCTTTGGTCTTTGCAAATTGCAGTTTAGAAAGAATCCGCTGAAATATATTGTAACCAAAATATATAAATGTTAAATATATAATTCTTTTAATGTCAAATACAATGAATGATGTGCCCTTGATTTCCTCTCTTATCCGAGGACTATAGTCCATAATTCAATAATATGATCCATTAAGAAAACTTTTGTAAAGTATATTTATATTATTAAATGTATATTTAGGAAGACTTTCATTAATATATATCTATGAATAACTTACTAAATTTGTATATATATTTACTAAAATATTCTTAAATATGTATAATATATTCTTAAAGTTTTTTTTTTTTTGTTAACCTGGGGGTATCCCAGGTCCATGGAGAGGCCCGGACTAATCCCCAAGGGGAGGTGCAGCCCACGGATAGACCCTCTCTCCGGGTATTCAAATGGGCCCTAAAGCATATGCCCATATCCGTGTTGGGTGACCAGGATAATTGTGACTTAGTTTCGCGCAGCAGGTGGATCGAACCTGAAACGTGTTGGCGTCTCAGTCCCGTCTCCTTACCACTTGACCACAATCACCCGGTCTATTAAAGTTTTTAAAAATCTTTCTTGAGTGTGC
>NC_027756.1:36868357-36871066 GCF_000695525.1 Brassica oleracea var. oleracea
ATGTGTTGCTCAAACAAAGGACGGATATATCAAAAGCGATAGAACAAAGCATATTCATCCGAAGTTCTTCTCATACACTCAAGAGCTCGTGAAGAAGAAAGAGATTAAAGTAAGATATGTCCAATCATGCGACAATGCAGCTGACCTCTTCACAAAATCACTTCCGACTTCAGTATTCAGAAAACATGTCCATAACATTGGAATGCTTCATCAGAAGGATCTGTGACTGCTCATTCGAGGGGGAGCTTACGTAGTTGTACTCTTTTTACCTTACTATGGTTTTTCCCATTGGGTTTTCCTAGAAAGGTTTTTAACGAGGCAACATAGACGTTAAGCAAGAAGCGATAGTGACACTAGTCTCCAAGGGGGAGTGTTATAAACGTAAAAAGAATCAAACGTCAATATTTACGGCCGAAATTTTTGACATTATAAACGTTGTGGAACCCACTGTCACTATGCGTGCACAGTAACTTCACTTTTTCATTTTTATATAGACGATCGTTCCGATCGTTTGTAACACACAATTCCTTCTACTTCTAATAACACATCTTCTCTTGTTATCAGTGTTATCTTCTCATATGGATATAAATTTTTGCCCTTATTTAAATTTCTCAATACTATAAAATCATAAGTTATTTTATAATAATAATATAATAGTATAACTAACTATTAAACCTCAAGAGTCAATGAACATGTCAATTCGTATTACAAAATCAAGAGTTTCAAAATAGTAAATGAACATCAATACGTATAGCAAAATCATGGATTTCATTATGTCCATCAATGAACAGAAATATGTATATACATATATCTACTGACGCTAACATCCACTAAAACAAAATCAAGGGTTTATAAACTTAACGTTAAATATTATATAATCGGTAAAGTCAAACATTATGCATTTAGTTTACAATAAATAAAATAATATCAAATATTTATATTGATGATGATTTTTAAGTTTTAAATAGTAATATAGATCGATTATTTAAACTAATGATTCAATTAAATTAATTAAAATATGATAAATAAGAAAATTATTAACTAATTTTTTTGAAAACATGACAAATAAACAAAATATCCTAAAATCATAGAAAACATGACAAGTAAGCTAAATCACTTCTTAAATAATAGTATAGATAACACTAAAAAAGTTTATGTCCCAAATATAGACCCTAATGATCAAAATGACCAAAATGTTTCATTAAAGAAGTAAATATACACTTATACCCTTAGGGTTAACTAATCCAAACTTTAGGGTTTAGAGTTGAGGGGGTGGAGATTTGAGATTGAGATTTAAAATTTTATAAAATAAAAAATAAATATTAAAAATTTGAAAATTTGAAAATAAAAATTTTAAAAATAGTTTCAGAAAGTATTTTCAAATTACAAAAAGAAAATTTGAAAAAATAAATAAATAAACAATTTCGAAAAAAAATTAAAAAAAAAAATTTATAAAAAAATTCGAATTTGAAAACATATAATCTAAAGCTATAAAAAAAATATTTTTTTTTTTACTTTTTTCATTTTATTATTATTTTTATATATCTAAGGTATTAGAGTCTTTTTACCTATTAAATGAAATATTTTGGTCATTTTTCTCCTTGTGATCTATTTTTGTGATCAAAACTTGAAAATAATCTAAAGAATTACCCAATATTAAATGTGAATACATTAAAGTTTATAGACATTTATTAAATTTGAATAAATTCACTTATTTTGTTCTATTTTGGGCTTCTAGTTGTTTTAATGGTTTTTTTCAATAAGTTGGAGGCAGATTGATAAGATTTAATTGACTAATTTTCTAGGATCTGTTTATTGGTGCCAAACATACTGCTTATAATGAAAATTAGATATTCATGCTGTATGGTCGTACAAACGGACAAATCTGAGTTTAGTCAGAATCATATATTTAGTTCATAGTTGAATTTGGTCTAATTGCCATGTTGGTCTGATTTAAAAACACCGATTTTACCGTAACGCTGTGTAAATTGTGTAGATTTGGACTTGACTATGGAATTGTATAAAATTTGACTTTTTGGAAGACTTGACTATGGAATTTTGTTCACTGCCATTACGCGGCATTAACTCATCCACGTTAACGAAAAGAGATAGTTACATTGTGGTTCACTTTTCATCTTTATAATAACACAACTAGATTAAGATCCGCACCTTATGCGGGATAAAAATTATATATATAAATTATTTTATGTATTATATGTTCTTACATATTATGAAATAATAAATATATATTAAATAATTAAAAGTCAGTAACTATTACATATATAATAAAATTGGTGCGAACGTATAAATCAATTTTATTAATACAAACAATTTTTTTAAAAAAATTTGATAGGATATGTAATTAAATTTAAATGATATTAACATACATAGTATATTTTTAATATTAATGTCTATTTTTTTAATGGTTTTTTCTACTCATATGTTTTTTTTGATCATGTGTATCTTTAATAGCAAAAACTTTAAATTACTGATAACAAAATTTTCATTGTGGGACTAATAATTTTAGTAATTGATAATTTAAAAAAAATTATCAATGTTAGTTCAAAACTTTTATCAAAAAAATTATTCAAAGTAAATTTTGAAACTAAAATATTTATTTATTCAATATGGTTTATAGTTTAATTTAGAATGATATATATATACATATATATTTTAAATCTTAATGATTAATTAAATTAGACTTTTACT
>NC_027756.1:36872285-36873492 GCF_000695525.1 Brassica oleracea var. oleracea
TGACATTAATAATGAATTTATGGTTAGTTTAATAAAAAGTTTATTATATAATTAGATGGACCAACCTATTTCTCTAGTAATTCTAAGAATCATCCTAGTGATGACATGTGGCTACAAAAAGAAGTTGTAATGTTTCACAAATAATATATAGGGGATAAGTCACTTCCTTCTACCCAGACAGTTTTTCTTAACTTCTTCGCATTTCTTTTTAAGTTTTTCAAGTTAAAACAGAACTATCTAGAACTATTTAGAAAACAGTAGGACCTACTATCACCTCTCTCTTATTTTCTTCATTATGAACTCTCTTTTATAAATTTTTTTTATTGATGGGCTTCTACAGACTCTTTATTCAAAAGATGGCTCTGAGGTTTTCATCGATTATCTTTTTCAATTCTTTTTCAATAGATCGATGTGAGGTCTCGTCATTGGACGGCGTCATCAAGAAGGTGGCACTCAGCCGTGGCAATTTGGAACAAAACGTTCAGCAAATCAAAAACTAAAAAAAACTTTTGTTCGAAATTTTAAATTTAAAACCATGAATTAGGATTGAAATCTATCAGATATGGACAAAATACATAAAAAAAAACAAGTGTGGAATGTAAAGAATCGTAAAAAATAGGCGAGAAAAGCACTGATTAGGGTTTCTGGTCGACAATGACAAAAGAAGAAGACGAGATTATTTCGTAATTTTCCTTCATTAATGAAATGTGTACAACAAAATCGAACACATCCATGTGTACACCCGATCTCGTGTACAACTATACATATGTCACAATTTCCTTATAATACACTGTTGGATTTCCCTCCTTAAGCCCAAAACTAATCAAATCATAATCAAGCCTTAGTCCAAGAAGAAGAAACATCTAGAGAAAAGTGGAGAAGTATAGAAGAAGAATTGTGTAGAAGAAGAGAGAAAGTTATGGAGTTAGATATTTTGAAATAAATAATAATTTAGAGAAATCTAGAACTTGTTGGAGTGTGCTCCTTCACTTGTATAAATAGGGGTGCTTAGCACCATTTGTAATCATCCAAGAATCAAGAAAAACAAAGAGAGAAAATATTTGTAAGAGAGAGTTTCCAAAAACAAAATCTTTGTAGTAAACCCTTTCCTAAATATTAAGAGTCTTCTTCTTAAATTTTCTAGTTGTCTAATACCATCTTCATCTCATCGATATTGGATAATTTTCCCAACAGCTGGTATCAGAGC
>NC_027756.1:36886086-36888271 GCF_000695525.1 Brassica oleracea var. oleracea
TGTTTCCTAGCACTGCGTGCTAAGCTATCCGCCCGTAGGTTCTCCGTCCGAGGTACATGAACGATGTCTGAGTTGAGGAAACTTCTTCGTAAAAGCTTGATATCTTCCAGATAACTTTCAAATGTTGGTCATTCTTCTGGTTCCGAAACCATCTTCACCAACTGAGAACAATCTGTTACAAACGTAACCTGAAACTGTCTTAAATTCCTCATACATTCCATTGCCCATATCAATGCCTCCACCTCCGAATGCAGAGGTGATAGACATGCCCGTACATTTCTTGCCCCTAACAAACCATCAAAACCCGGTAAAGTACTAAACCAGCCTTGCCCTGAAAAAAGATCCTTATCTTTCCACGAGCCATCTATAAAACACCATCTTCCTGAGTTCGCTTGAATGGGGTTGCTCTGTACTTCCTGTACCAGCCGCTGATTTCTTAATACATGTGCCTCAGCCCAAAGTGTTGATTCCAATTCTGCTATTTTGAGGGTTTCCCTCGGATCAATATCAATATTGCTAAATACTTTGTTATTCCGACCTTTCCATATATACCATAATATCCATGCGAACTGATGGTCATCCATTTTTGGATTAACTCTCCAAAAGAGATGATCCATATTGGCGAAGATGGAGCTCATAGGAAAGATAGTTGGGTTCGATGGTATCTTAGATAGCGCCCACACTTGTCGTGCTGGAGGACATTCAAAGAACACATGGTTAATTGATTCCACCTGATCTCCGCATCGTGTACAACATATATCTCCTTGTATTCCTCTTGCTTTTATATTTTTCATAACCGCTATACATCCTGATAGTAATTGCCATAAGAAATGCTTTATCTTCGGGGGACACTTCACTTTCCAGCAATAGGCTTTAAGTATATCCACCGTTGGTCCATAAAATTCCGGTGGTTTTTCCTTATCTGGATAGACTCGTTCCACTTGATACCCAGAATGTACTGTATATTTTCCGTTGTTAGTGAAATGCCATCCGTTCCTATCTTCCATCTGATTTCTACTCAAAGGAATATTTGCAATGATTTGAACATCCTCATGGTCCACCAAAGTCCTAATAGCCGATA
This sequence comes from Brassica oleracea var. oleracea, assembly GCF_000695525.1. NCBI lineage: Eukaryota > Viridiplantae > Streptophyta > Magnoliopsida > Brassicales > Brassicaceae > Brassica > Brassica oleracea. Next base: position 36,887,168 of record NC_027756.1, read on the forward strand.
AATTCCATGTACGGGATTCCGAATGAATAAGAGAATCCACTGTAATATATGGGTTACTGTGAAGAAGGTTTTTGTTTGCTGGTCTCGGGCGAGTGGATGGGATCCAAGGGTCGTTCCACACAGAGATAGATGACCCCGTTCCTACCCGTTTAATTAGTCCTTTACAAACCAAAGATCTAACAGATATAATACTCCTCCAGCCATATGACGGGGAGTATGAACGGATCGGTTCCAGGGGTGAAGCATTCCTGTAGTACCGTCCTTTGAAAACTCGAGAAAAAAGAGTTTAATTTTTCTTTTTTTTTACAACAAAATATATTTTTCTGAAAGGGTTTAATTTTCATAAATTATAATTTACATCCTAACATTTACATTAACAATAATCACATTTTTTTAATGTTAAACTTTGCTTCAGAATTCTTTGACTTGCTTACTTTAAAAGTCAACTATTCAAACTGGAGATGGTTTATGAATTATGAGAGATGCCCCCATCAAAATGGTAACGAACAAATATTTGACCTATCAGCCGAAATATGAGTTTTCTGTGGCGTATTGTCTGCCAAATCTTTATAAATCACTTCATAGACTCAGTTTCCTGTTTTAGTATTAATAAAATTTATTTTGACGGAAAAAATTATGAGCAGAAGAAGGGTGTTCATAGACTTATAAAAAAAACTGTAGAATGAATAAATTTGTAAATCAAATTTTTATCTCCTTTGTATTCTGTATCATTAGTTAGTTAGTAACCTATGTAAGTAATTTTCTTTTAATCAATAAAAATATTGGTGATAAAAATCCTGTATATAGTGTTATGAAATAACTTATAATTTATAGTATCGAGAAATTTAAATAAGAGTAGAATTTAATACCCGTAGGAAGCAAATAACACTACTATAAGTGAGAGAGTTTATTATAAGTAAGAAGAAGAAGATGTAATGGTTCTTTTCTTATAAACTCTTGTTCTTGTTTATGGTGTACAAAAGAGTGAGATGAGTGATGGTATTTATAGTGAACAACAATGCATAAAATATCAAAGATGGTGCTTGATTTGGTAAATGAGTGGGTGATCATAGTGCTTGATGAGTAGATGATCATAGTGCTTGA
>NC_027756.1:36891833-36900239 GCF_000695525.1 Brassica oleracea var. oleracea
TGATCATAGTGCTTGATGAGTAGATGATCATAGTGCTTGATGAGTAGATGATCATAGTGCTTGATGAGTAGATGATCATAGTGCTTGATGAGTAGATGATCATAGTGCTTGATGAGTAGATGATCATAGTGCTTGATGAGTAGATGATCATAGTGCTTGATGAGTAGATGATCATAGTGCTTGATGAGTAGATGATCATAGTGCTTGATGAGTAGATGATCATAGTGCTTGATGAGTAGATGATCATAGTGCTTGATGAGTAGATGATCATAGTGCTTGATGAGTAGATGATCATAGTGCTTGATGAGTAGATGATCATAGTGCTTGATGAGTAGATGATCATAGTGCTTGATGAGTAGATGATCATAGTGCTTGATGAGTAGATGATCATAGTGCTTGATGAGTAGATGATCATAGTGCTTGATGAGTAGATGATCATTTCAAAGTTTATCTTATAACATATAGTTCATTTTTCTGCATCTATTTCATTTTTTTTCGAGTAAAGATCATAAAGTAAAAAACAATTTAGCGGTGATAAACTGATAAGCTAATCATTGTGGACTTGTTATCCCAAGCCCAATACTTTTATTTCTCACCCAGACCCTATATCAATTACAAAAGTGGATGTCAAAGCTTCAATCAAAACCCCTGTTCAAAAACGCGGACGCCTAGCCGCCTAAGCGCCCGGCTAATCGCTGTTCGGACACCTTCCGAGGCCATTTTGACATAATCGGCCTACAAAATCGTTAGCCAATTAGTCGGCCCGTTAAACCGATTACTCGGCCCATTTACCGATTAGTCGGTCATTTAACCAATTAATCGGCCCAATTTAATCGGCTAAAATGGTTAACTATGAAAGTATTATATTGGGCTTCATAGGAAATATCCGAAGCCCATATACCTTGAATTTGCATTGCATATGTATTGTATATATAGAGTCAGACTGCCCCCCTCTTTTCTCCTGTAAGCGATGTGGGACTTTGTCCAAGGAGAAGAAATAATACGAAAATGAATAAAAACCACTTAGGAGTATCGAATCCGGGTTGTTCAGCGCACTAGCAATTGTCTCAGCCACTAGGAAACTATGAATATTTGATTTACTACCCATATGTCTCTATATATACATAGAGTCCTCGATTAATTTGTGCTTCAATTATATGATATTCATTTTTGCTAACAATTAATTTTTGTTAAAACCAATAAATATAAATTTCAATAATAATATACGAAAAAATATTACATTATAATTTATTTATATTATATATTTAAATTAAACATTTTAATAAAATAAAATGATAATTAAAACTAATTTCCGCGTATATCCCGATTAATCCCCGATTTTTTAGTAACTCGCTAGGTTCGAATTTGCCGACCGACTAGCGCCTAGCGTAGTTTCGAACAGGGATCAAAACCAAGCTGGAATCCAATACGACCGTTGAATGTGGATGTTGAATGTGGATGTGAACCCCAAATCAGAAACCTCCGTTTTTGGAAATCGCCATGGTCATCTTATCCCTCGTCTCTTGCTCTGTTTCCCTCTTCTCACCGCCCATTAGTCTCCGGCTTCATTTCCCCCCTGCGACATCTCTCTTTTCCCATGGAAGCTTCCCTGCTTCTACATTTAAGCCTGAGCTACGGCCGTTGTTTGTCTGCTGCTTACAACGTCGGGAAACCGCTCATATTCACCGATGTAACTGCCTTACTTGTACGATTGATGGGGAAACTCAAATAGGTAGGTGAATTTTCGTACTTCCTATGCATTTCCCTCTCTGAAGCATATTCGCGAACACTTGGTGTGCGTATTATAAGTCTCACCTTCTTCCTTTGCAGAATCTCTGTTTTCGCTTTTCCGAGATATTGGGTTTAAAGAGGAAGAAACGGAGATGATTCTGGCGAAGAACCCAGATGTAAAGTCGACGCCTTTGGATAAGATCAGCGCTCGTGTCGCTTCTCTTCAGTCTCTGAAACTCGATGGCTTCGCGCTTCAAGGTTTGATTGCAAAGTGCCCTTCTTTATTGACCTCAGAAGAGTTAGATCTCGTTATTACCTTCTTGGTTGATGAGCTCGAAGGAAGGCTTGACCCTGAGCTAGTGGAACGCATACTCGCTGTGTCAGACACTTCTTTCTTGCTTAGTTTCAACCAGAAGGTGAGGCTGCTTATCCACCATGGGATACCTAAAGAAAAGATCTCTTACGTGTTGAGCAAAGTGTACCTGAATAAACTCATGTATCAGAAATCAGTTGAAGACATTGAGAGATTGATTAGTTACTTGGAACCTTTTGGTGGAATCGGTATCATTGCGAGGCGGCCAGTTATCCTCAACAGTGACTTGGATACTCAGTTGATTCCTAGGGTTGAGTTCATTAGGAATCTCAGCGGGGAAGACGACTTCGCCACTGGAACCGTGCTACGTAGACTACCTGCTATACTGAGTTACAGCGTTGACCATATGAACAGCCACGTTGAGTTCCTCAAGTCTTTTGCTGGCTTGACGAGCGAGCAAGTGTTTAAGATTGTTCATGTGTTCCCTAACGTGATCAGCACTAGTAAAGAGAGGAAACTGAGGCCGAGGATAGAGTTCCTTAAACAGTCTGGCTTTGATTCCCCCGGCATGTTCAAGTTCTTGAGTAAAGCGCCGTTGTTTCTAGCTCTATCAGAAGACAACCTCTCGCATAAACTAGGGTTTCTGGTGAAGATTGGATACAAGCATAGAACAAGGGAGCTGGCGTTTGCGATGGGGGCTGTGACCAGAACTAGCTCTGACAATATGCAGAGGGTGATTGGACTGTACTTGAGTTACGGTCTTTCGCTTGAAGACATTCTAGCTATGAGCACAAAGCATCCTCAAGTCCTGCAGTATAGTCATACTTCTTTAGAGGAGAAACTGGAGTATTTGATCGAGTACATGGGTCGTGAAGTGGAGGAGCTTTTGGCTTTCCCTGCGTTTCTTGGGTACAAGCTTGATAGCAGGATCAAGCACCGGTATGAAGAAAAGCTGAAGAGCAGAGGTGAAAACATGTCTCTTAACAAGCTTTTGACAGTCTCAGCTGAAAGATTCTCTAAGACAGCGGATAATATTGAAGTGATTTGCTTGTGATTTGAGTGACAAAAGATTTTAGTGAACCGAGTTTGAGGTCATTGAAAACTTACAATAGTTTAAAAAGCTGAGAGTTTATATATCACAATTTCTCACTTGGATATCAAACATTCAATCCTTTACTTGCCTTGATTTTAATATAGTGTAGCTAAGCTTTTTTATGTATATGTTCCTTAAATGTTCTTTGCTCAGAGGTTGGTTAGTGTATCAGTTAATGAATTGGTGAACAATGCAAACAAATCTTTCACTACCTTTTATTAATATGAAAATTCTTGTTGTGTTTTGTTTTGTTCTCATGCTTCAACTCTGTTACTATACTTTTGCTAAACCAGATGATTTCTACAAAATTTGTTAATTAATTAGGACTATTTTGTGTAACTTTGAGTTTTGACACATATAGATAGGCGTTAAATACCTCCTGGGCCTTCACCCATCTATGGTCTTACAAAAGTATTGTTTTTCATCTGGATTAGCATCCCACATCGCTGCTTTGGCGAAGAAACTCGTAGTATATGTTAGGCTGAACGAGCGATGATGGTCACGACCTTACTTGAACAGGATCTGTTCTATAGGCCGTACCTCTGTGTTCTTGATCTCTAAAGAGACAAGCCCTTAACCCTGGTTGATGGTTCATGGCCGTGCGATTAGAGCGTGATTAACTGCTGCGACCATCGTAGGATGTGTTCGGTGCTGTAGAGGATCGTTACTCGGCTCGATTCTATCCTTGCCGGGGTGGTTGCACGGCAGTCTGACAGGCTATCCTTTTTGCTGTGTTTTTTTGTTCTTGCTAAGTTAGGTAATTACGTTGGACACGAAAAGATATGCTGTCTATACGTTTTTATATACTTCTTCAAACTCTTTCAATTTCTTGCAAATGTTCAGTTTTTTTTGCAGTAGTCCTTCATGTTGTTTTGCGTTTAACAAAGACTTCTCTGCTCTGTGATTTGTTGCTAAGGTTTAAAGTCATATTTGACTCTGTATGTTATGTATAACCAGAATCTAAACAAACCAACGATCCATATATGCATGTCTTATTGTGAATAAAGAAACTCTTGAATATTGGAGATAGAAGAATAAGCTTACTGGAGCGAACCCTGGTTCGAAACCCGCTGGCCACACGGATATGGGCTATTGCTTTCGGCTCATTTGAATGCCCAGGAGAGGTCTATCCGTGGGCTGTACCTCCACCCGGAGGTTAGGTCTGTGTCTTTAATAGACCCGGGTTTAACCCTTTTCATTTACAAAAAAAAAAGAATAAGCTTACTGGATTCAACCGAAACATGAATTAGTCTCAATGTTAAATCCAAGATTTTCTCAGTCCAATTTAGATATATGATCAAATTTAAAGATATGACTTGAAATACGCATTTGAACTCCTAAATAAAGAAAATGATCAATTAGGGGTTTTTTTTTTTTTTGGATGAATCAATTAGGGGTTCTTAAATATCGAACATCTTAAATCAATTGTTATTTATCAAATTTATTTTTAAAAAGGGATTTATTTGGTTTGTCAACAAAATAGAATTAGCCAACACAAACTCAAAGTTGGTCAAGGCTTATTCGATCATCGATGTTTCCTCTTTTGTTTGTTTCTCTTGGTGACTAAGCTTCAAAGACAGGAGTAGACTCAAATCAAGTTTTAGGCCAAGCCCACGAGCTTCTCGCTAACTTCCCAAACCCTACGAGCCTTCTCAACATCGCTGGCTTCTTGAGACAACTGATTCTCGAATGAAGCCGAGGTCTTGTTCCAGCTCCAGTACACTCCAGACTTCGTCAAGTTCGGATCACCTACCACCTTCAACAAATAAATACATTGGTTGACTTGACTACACTAACACTTTAATAATGTGAAAGAAAGTTTCTTGCGTGACAAGCAATATATAAACTTTTGATACCTGTGCAAGTCTTTTGCCAGCCTCAGCTAGACATGTCAATTAGGGCCGAAGCCCGTAGCCCGAGCCCGCCCAGCCCTAAAAATTATCGGGCTTGGGCTTAGCTTTATAAGCCCAAAAAAAATTGGGCCTTTCGGGCTAAGCCCATTTGGGTTTTGGGTATTTTGGGCTTAAGTCCGTTTGGGCTAGGGCCGACCCGAAAACCCGAAATTTATATTTTAGCGTAAATATTATCATTCTTTCTTGTAATCGAAACTATTATTAGTATTGATATATTATTTTAATATTTTTATCCAAACTCTAATAAAGCAAATATAAAAGTTTTTAATGCACTTTATTGTTTCATCATTACAAGTGTTACATTTTAAATTTTACAAAAGTACATTCTTCTTTCATGTACAACATGTTTTTATTTTCAAAATATAAAGTATAAAACGTTTGAGTACCATGTTTATCATAAATTTTGTTCTCTTATATTTTTTGTTTTAATCGATATTTGATTATTTAAATCTTATTAAATTTGGTTTGTGTATAAAATGTTTTTAAAACATACGAAAAAATAAAAAATTTGTGATAGACAAGAAAATTTTAAACTCACTTTATACTTTTTTTATTTTTAAAAATGAAACTCTTTTTTTAATGAAAATTCACATGTATTAAAACGATGGAAGTGACAATGACAAATTATTTTTCGAAAAGCCCACAAAAGCCCGAAAAACCCTGTAGCCCTATAAGGGCCGGGCCGGACTTTGAATTCTAGGCCCAAATTATTTTCAGGCCGGGCCGGGCCGGGCTCAAATATTTACGGGCTTAGCGGATTTGGGCCGGACCGGGCCGGGCCAGCCCGAATTGACACCCCTAGCCTCAGCCTCGGGGACGTAACCTTTGGTGATGTATTTCTGGAAAAGAGGGAAGAGTGAACGGAAGAGAGTAATATGCTCTCTGAACAAACCTGTAGTAGCGATACAACCAGGGTAAAGGGAAGCGAAAGTGATGCCAGTTTCTTCACGAAAACGCCTATGAAACTCTTGCATCGTCAACATGTTGCATACTTTACTGTCTTTGTAAGCCTTTGCACCATTGAAATCTCCTCCATCTATCATCGCCGAGTTGTTTCGCCCGTTTAATCCACTAGCTAGTCCCCTTAAATCGCCAAGATTCGCCTTGGGAAGAACGTTACCAGCCAATGTATTAGTGTTTCCTGTTCAAGAAGAAACAAAACGGCTAGGAACTTGAATCTAGGGTTTAGATTATGTAGTCCGTACATAAAATCACTGGCTAATACTACCTCCGTTTTTAATACTTTTAACGTTTTAGAAAACTATACTATTCCAAATCATATGAATTAGTTTTCACTGTAAAATTTATTAACTTTTCTATGTTATATAACATTTAGTATTCTGTATTTTGTTTTTCTATTGGCTGAATTGTGATCAGGTAGAATCATGCATTATTGATGTTTTTGTTTAGAAATGTAAAAAATAAATGTTCTATTTACATGTACATAATCTTAAAACGTATATGACGAAAAAAATGGAGAGAGTACCAGTTATTGATCCAACAATGATGAGACGTTTTGATGGATAATCAGAGTTCTTCAAGTCATCAATCAATAATCTTGAGAGAAGAAAGTGCCCTAAATGGTTCGTCCCAACGCTAAGTTCAAACCCTTCAGCAGTGAAAGTAGGTTTATTAGCCATTGGCTGATAAATAGCGGCGTTGCAGACCAGCACATCGAGAGGCATCTCGGCTCGCCTGAAGTTATCAACGAACTGCCTCACGCTGTCCAACGATGCTAAGTCCAAAATGCATTACGGTGTAGCTGTCCTTAGGCATCCCCGCGGATTTAGCCGCTCTCTCGGCCTTGAGGAAGTCTCTGCACGCCATTATCACGTGCCATTTACCTGTCTCGGCTAATGCCTTTGCCGTTGCTTCACCTTAGCCCTGATGAAGCTCCAGTGACGACCACGTTTCCTTTTCTAAGGGTTTTCTTGCGGTCGAAGGTAGATCTTGTGACGGATGGGGTTGAAGTAACGATTGTTTGAGCTCGAATCTTTGCTCCTGTGGTCCTCAACCTTTGTTCCCTCTGCGAGCAGTCTTATCCTTCATTATCTAACGAGAAAGGAATTTTAAAACTAATGAGATTATGTTAAATGTACCTTGCATCTCAAGGAGAAAGAGACAAGATCAGCTTTAATTTGGTCTGAAAGTGATGCACCAAAAAGACTAGACTCTTTCAATGATGATGAGGCATTTGATTTTCCCTGCAACCAAAATATATTAATTAGTCTATGAGACAGAAGATAGTTAAGGAGATGATTAGTAAAAGTAAAAGAAACGAATTATTACGTCTTTTCGGACAGAGGAGACCAAAGAAGCAGCTTGAAGGGCCATTGTCACGTTAGGTTAAAGAGTAAATGTGTGTGCTTGTGTGCCTTTATATAGATTCACTTTACTAAACGAGTTGGGACATGTGAAAGGTGGTCCCCACAGGATGTTTTCCGCGGATATATAAGAATATTATCTATAGATGAAGTTTCAGCCACGTCATATTCTTACAGCCAACGAGTATACGAGAATTAGATTTCCTCTGAGTACCTTTTAAAATTAATACTATATAAATTAATAAACATTAAAAAATTTTATAAAATAATATAATTTTAAAATCCTAAATTAAATTTTTGGTTCAACTAGTATATCGATAAATTAATATCTCTATAAATTAAAAAAAAATTATAGTTTTGGTGTACTTTTAACATTATTAATGTATAGAAGTTTTATCGTACGTACATTTACTTATAAGTTGCATGGGTCTCCCATCTCTGTGTATGTGAGAAGAGCTATGAAACAAAAATATGATATAATTTGTTATGGGCAATCTGCTCTGAGGATAAACTTGTTCATTGAAATGATGAACTGAAAAACAAATACTTTTACTCAAAATTATTTACATGTATAGATAATACAAAGTGTGAATTGCCATACGCCCATTTCTATTCCTGAGTCATATACATACAACTCAAACACTGCGGTATATGAATTTTCTTTTAAAATAATTATATACATATATATATATGGCTTGCTAGAGATGAATTTTAGAGAACAAATGTGAAAAAAATAATAAGGATGGTGAGAAAAGAGAGTTATTGGAAGAACCAACCTTCTCTCAATCTATACACTATTGACTAGAGAAGGTGTTTTTACTAAGTAATATTTTTTCACTTTGCCTTAGGCTTGCTGTTATGAAAAACTTTTTCCTTGCCTTCATAGACGAACCGGTAATCCAAAATTCTGAAATGTTTTGATCTCGCCTCGTAAACCGCCAGTCACAATCACCATAGACCAAGCCGAAGCACTCGGTTTTCTGTTAAGCGGTCCATTAGACATGTCCACGCTCACGCGAGGGCTAGTTCTAG
>NC_027756.1:36900546-36911214 GCF_000695525.1 Brassica oleracea var. oleracea
GTTCTAGCTCGGTTCTTTGCAGCCAGCAAAAGTTTTTCCTCTGGCCATGTCGCCGAGATTCTATCGAAGAAGTATCGGTTTGTGGCGCTCGAAATGATACCGTTGGTGACGGTCTTGTTGTTGATTGGATCGTTGACAGGTGTTGGAGGGTTATTGGCTGTGATAGGTGACTCGTCAGGGCTGTTGTTGTTGTTACTGATTTTGCCAGGCCAAGGTACGGCCACAGAGACGTCTCGACAGTAAAAGTGTTCGTACGAGTTTGTGACTGTGACACGTTTGCTTCTTCCGGCACGAGAGTCTGAGTCGTAGTTCCATACATATACATTAGAGTCTTCGCTTGCTGAGACTAGAAACTTCCCGTTTGATGTAAGTGAGGCTGAGATTTGGCTGTTTGTGTTGCGAAATCCTGCAAAGCCGAAATTTGCTAAACGCTTAGCTTCGTTTTAAGACCAAAGCGAGAACACACAAGAACTTTGAGCTTATCCACCTCCGCGAAAGAACGAAGAAGAAAGTTTTCTAGCTTAGTGTTTGTTTACCTTTAAACTTGTGAACAAGGTCAACACCGTCAACAACACGTGTACGTGAATCTGCAGATGTGACAAGTACTTCCGATGAACTTCCCGCCACAAACTGGTTCATGGTAATAGTACGAGCATCCGACATTAGTAAGTACAAATCAAAAGAACAGAAAAGCTTGTTGTTTTAAGCTTTACCTGAAAACCAGTGATTTTCTTGTGATTGGCTTTCTTTTTCCTGTTCTTCAGATTGATTTCCTTTCTCTGCTGCAATTTGTTATCTAAATAACCAACAAAAAGAAAGTAAGATCGAAAAGATGTTGAAGACTTCTAAGAAAGAGTTATGGTTAATGAGTTTATATACCTTGTGTATTGTATAAGTAACAAGTCCCCTTGTATGAACCAACCAATGCACCCTTTACAAACCAAAAGAGCTTCATTAAGGTACTTTGTGATTTTAATTTAACCCAAACTCACTCGTTATATAGAAATAATTCAATGGTGTACCTGACCATCCGGTGTATAGCAGGCAGCTGTGACCATCTCATGAAGATCATTCCAGTCAACAACTTGATGATCTGGAATGCTCCATATGCGAACTTTTGCATCTAACGAGCCACTGATGAAGTAATTGTCATCCACGGGATTAAACTGGATGCATGTCACTGTGTGAACAGGAAACAAGAACCAGATGAGAGAAAATCTTATGTAACATAACCAACGTATAGATTGTTATCTTTCTTCCTATGTTGAAGTGAAATGGAAGAGCCGCTTGAGACAAAAATTTCATATCACAAATATTTTGACAAACTAATCTTTCAAAACTAGAGTTAACACTTAATTAAAGCCGCTAATTTATTCTCCTTGCGTTGTATGCTTAGTTTCCTAGAAGAGAGTAGCAAAGTAAATCAGGGTCACTGATGGGGAAGAAGAGGGTAAGTATATTCACTCACCGTAGTCACTATGCGAGAAGACTTTCAAACATGACTTGCTAGATAAATCCCATAGACGAACAGTCTTGTCCATAGAAGAGGAAAGCAGGTTCTGAAGAAAAAAAAAACAATGGAAGTACGAAGTCTTGAGTAATGGTTGGCAATAGCAAAACAAAATGCTCAGGAATTATACCAACCAGAGATTTTGACCACGAAAGATCAAGTACATCATCCAAATGCCCTACAAACGTACACACAGGTTTCTCTGAAAGACCAAAGACTGTTTCCGGAACCAAAACATTGTCCAAGCTCACTGATTTTCTGCTAAAAGATGTTCTTCCTCTTCTCATTGGAGACATTGAAGCGGGTTCTGGAGATCCATTGGCCAAAAGGAACAAATTTATGCTTACATCGTCTTGCAGTTTATCCATCGACAAAAGCTCCCCCTTTCTTTCCGATTCAACAACTTTCCAAATCTGAATAACACAATCCTCTCCAGCAGTAGCAAGATACCTCCCGTCCAAACTGAACTTAATGCTCCAAATCGACCCTTTATGAGCTTGAATCTCTTGGCTCTTGAAAAGTGCAGTGAGTTCTTTACATGACTTTCCATACTGCCTAACCTTAACTCTCTCAGGGTCGTGAAAGGACATGTCTCTGCTATCATCAGTTGCAGAGCTAAACCTCTGACCTCCTCGCTCAGACAGTGAATCTCTATCATCGGTGCTTCGTCTCTCTTTGTACCCTGCCACACTACTAGCAACGTTCTTGATACTCTTTAGCCAGCTCCCTCTCCGTCTATGCTTAGTTACTCTGCTTCCACTTACACTAGTACTCAAATCCACAGAGTCTTTACTAACATCTTCAACATTCTGCCTCCTCATCAGCTCGAGAACGATGGGAGAGGTCCCAACACACATCTCAAACTCCTCCAGAGTCAGTTGACGATCAGTGCCTACCTCCTTCAACTTCTCCAACACTCCGTTTTCTCTGACTTCATTCACCACAAACTCTTTGCCGTTATCAAGATTCCTAATGGTGCACATTTGCTCCTCCAGAACAACATCTCTGCCATTCAAGCTCTGCTTCTCTACAATGTCTGTTTCTATCAGTTCTTTGCTTATGAAACCAACAAGCGCATCGTTACGCGACTTATGATGATCACTGAGCTTATTTACAGATCCGGTGTACTGTCGAAGCTTACCAGAATCGACATTCTCGCATTGGCCGCGATGCTTTGAGATCGAGACGTCTGATGAAACCGATCTGGCGAAATGAGAGCTGCACATTCCTTTTCTACGGCTCTTAGGCCGGTGATGGCTCGCCGGAGGGAGATCCGGCTCGTCGCTGAGTCCCAAACCGCGTAAGAGTCTGATTCGTCTCTCGGTAACAGATTCCGGCTCCGATTTCCACAGCTCGAAGCCGGAGGGGAGTGGAAACGGAGTCGGATCGTGGATCGGATCGGAGATGTTGGGGCTGTCGGAGTCGTAGTCTGAGTTGGAAGTTGAGCAAGAGCAGGAAGAGAGAACGCGATCGAGAGACTCGTAGAAACAATCGTCGTTATCTTCGTCTACGACGTCGTTTCGTCCGTTCATCACCATCATTTTAATCATGACTGTTTTAGCAGCATCTTCTCACCATCCGCAACAGTTTGCGAGATTTGACTTTGCTCTGGCTTTGAGCGCTTCGAAGTTTAGAGGAATTAGGGTTTCTGATAATCAAACAAGCTCGGCCAATGGGAGGTTGAGTAGAGAGAGAGAGAGAGAGAGAGAGTCAGATCGGAGTAATGGGAGAGAGGGGAGAGAAAGCTGTTTTAATGTTTATTGTACTACTACTGCCAAAGAGCGAGGAGGGAGAAGACGCACCGCAACGATTTTTAATTCAATTTAATGTTTTCTTTTCTTTTCCTTTTTCTTTTCATCTAATTTCGTTTTGTTTTACAAGATTTTTTTTTTCTCACCCTTTTTTCCTTTTATGACGATCGTAAATTTAATTCGTACCATTTATTACTCCACTAATCAAAACATCATTTGACTATTTATTTTAGTTAAAAAATTATGGTTACGCGATTTTAATTAATACATAAAAAATAATAAAAAGTTAGATTCAAAATAGAATAGTGATCAAGTAAATGAAGTCGATAATTGATATAAGCTGGTGTGAGTTCATGAAATTTTAAGAAATTATTTATAATTTTGTTTTAAGATTTTTTACCCAATTTTACCAGTTTGGTAAAAAGGTTTTAACATAAATACGATAATCTATTTAGGGATAGATAATTATTTAGTTGAATTTAATAACTAACTAGGATGTTACTTTGCTGTATATAATATGCTTTGCTAGTCTTAATTATTGTAGAAATCGTGCCTAGTAACTAGTATAATGGAAAGCATATGCACATGCTGGTAGACAGTATTATTCTGAGGAGCGAAAATAGCTCTGTTGTTTCATACGCAGAGAGGCATAGAGCTTTCAATTGGATGGTACATACAAGAGGAAAACGATATATCAAAAGTTATCAATAAATTTTGACCTAAATTATTGTTATTAATGTGACTAGTACCATAATGAAAATTGAAATGAGTAAAATTTTATATATAAATAATTGAATTAAAAACTTTTCGTTTGTATTAATATTATATCTCAATCAAAATATTCAACCTTTCTAACATATAATTATTTAATCTTGTTTTTATATTTATAGATCGCGAAGTAATTTGGATCTTAAAACCTGACTTATCTTCCATGATCAGATATAAGAGTCGGTTGCTTAATCTTTTTCTAGTGTAAATTGAACTCAGAAAACCGAATTTCCACAAAACCAGTGGACAACCACTATGTTTGTTATTTAATTTTGTTTTCAAATAAAGATTAAATTCTTTTTTAACTTGAAAAATAAGAAATATGGGATGGAGTGTAATCAATAGATTTGGGATAAATTAAAATGACAAGATGAAAACTAAAATCGTAAACAATAATAAAATAATATTAAATAAATGTAACTTTTTGGGTCAAAAAATAAAGTAACTATAACTATTGGTTTTTAGATATTGAAAAAACATAATTTTCTTAGTTTTTTCAAGTTTGTGTGATTACTTAGATGATGAATTAGTCAAATATACATAATGGATAAAAAAAAATTAACGTTAAAACCCCTCAACTAAGTTTGTTTTGAGTAAAAACCCCTCAAACTAAGTATTTAATGAAAAAACCCTCAAACTAACGTTATTTAATGAATTAAACCCTAACATGTCATAATTACCATTACTACCGGTAAATATTTAATTTAGGGGTTTATACATTAAGTAAACATAGTTGAGAGGTTTTACCATTAAAATTTAAAAAAACAAAAAAAATCAAAATTTTATAATATTATTTAAAAATTAGTAATTTTTTTTTGATAACATAAGCGAGAACTAAGTAACTGGACCGCACGATTCAGAAAGCCAAACCGAAAGTATTGAATCTACATATAACATAGCTGAAGGAGAACTCCTCGCACCACTCCCAAGCTTGTCCGCCATAATATTTTGTGCTCTTGGAATATGTCTGATCCGGAAGTTAGGAAAAAAAATCTTACAGCATCTAAATTCTTTATATAATTTTTGTTATATTTTCTCGGTTTTTGCATTTTTAATTTATACATAGATAATGTTGATGTTAAAAAAACATCAAACTCATATATTTACAAAACAAATTTAAAAAAACTATTTTTGAAAATTTAAGTTACTAATTTTTAGATGATATTATAAAATTTTGATCTTTTTATTTTTAATGATAAAACCCCTCAACTATGTTTACTTAATGTAGAAACCCTTAAACTAAAGATTTACCGGTAGTATTGGTAATTATGACCTGTTAGGATTTACTTCATTAAATGAATTTAGTTTGGGGCTTTTACGTTAAATACTTAGTTTGGGGGTTTTTACCCAAAACAAACATAGTTAAGGGGTTATGAAACTAACCATATGCACTCTTTTTGAAAAGTGATGTGACTTTTTGTTACTAAACTGGACAATATTATCCTCATATGAGAAAGAGTATAATTACATTTCTAGTCTATATTTTTTTAAATAGAATAGAAAATAATATAATTGTATCTTATATAAAAATAAAATTAATCTATACTATACAAATATTTAATATAGTATAAATTTAAAATTCGATTTTTGAAATATAATATAAATTTTTAAAAAATATGTGTATGTATTAAAATTTTCAAAACATATTATGTGTAACAAAAAAATCTATGCTTTTAATATGTAAAATTGAAAGTTGAATAATTGTTTAACAAATACTAAAGCGATTCAAATAGAAGGAAAAACTTGTGTACAATAAAGAAAACAAAAAAATCAAAAAATATTGTTACTCATGAGTGTATATAAGAAAGCAAATTGATAATTATTTAATCTATTAAAAGAAGTGTACATTTATAAAATACCCCTAAGTTTTCCTACTTACTTACAATGATATGCCACTAAAATAATTAAATAAACATATCTTTAAGCAATCATTGTTTTTTCCTATTTATTAAACCATTTCCTAAGTTAAATTTAGCTTAATTTTCGTATTTAATATATTTCCTAAAACAAATTAGCTAATTTTTGGAAATATTTAAATTAAAATCGATTTTAACAATATTAAACTTGGATAATGTTACCATTAATTATTTTTGAACAAAATTCAAGTTTAAATTTGATATTAAACAATATGATGAATATTCCTAAAATTCATGTTTAACTTACCATTAATTATTTTGAACAATAAAATTTATATATGCTAAGATTTAAATATCTTTAAACTACTTATAGAACAATATGAAATATTTGTAACTGAATATTATTTTTAATATAATTAAATATCGCCTAAGATTATATATATTTGAAAATTTTCTAAAACATATGTTTAACCATTTCGGTTACTATTAGTTATTTTCAAAAAAAAAAATTAAATTTAAATATCTTTGAATTACTTATAAAACAATGTTTAATGTTTATAACCAAATATTCTTTTCTAACTTATATAAATCTCACCATATGCCCCATATCTGATCAAAATATTTAAATTCTTATTACATTTGAAAAACAATTTCATGTTAAAAGAAATATTACTCAAACATATCAATAGATCAATATTTCTCGAAAATTTAATATCAGACATGGGTCACTATTTTTTATAGCATGTAAACTATTTGATTGTTGTGTTTATAAATATTTTAAAATATGATAAATATTTAAAATATAAACCAATAAATGCTTAAATAATATTCATTTATATAAAAAAGTGAAAATAAATACCCGTGCGTCCAAGCTCTAGTTACATATTGTATATGGTGTATAAGTGTATTCAAATCATGACATTGTTATATAAATAATATATACGACTGTCTATGCTACATATTAGGAACATAGTTTATAATATAGGGGATATAACTGCGAAAATTAAAAAGAGGAAAAAGACTAAACACATATAAAGAAAAAAAGAAAAAAAAAGAGAAATATGGAGAGAAAGTTGGAAGGAGGGTGAGAGAGATTATAGAGAGAGAAAAGGGAAGGAGAGAGAGATTGTAAAATTAAATTTCTATTCTATATTTTAAAACAAAATAGAATAATATTTTTATCTTAAAACAGATTATATATTTTTGAGAAATATATATCCATTTCAGACAAAACAAATTATTCGGGTATATGTGGAAAATGTAAAATGTTTTTTTCAGTTTCATTAATTTTTTGTAAAAAGATTAATTAAAGTGATTGAATATAAATGAATTGTTAGAGAAAAACAATTCTGTGACCAAATAAAAAACAAAAAAGAGAGAGAAGAGAAATATGTGGCTGAGATTGTCAAAGGTAAATATTGTAACTAGTACATAACATACTCTCTATATTCTAGCCATGATATTGCAATGGCTATTTTCCTAATTAATTTTTTTAATGGTTATTGCTCCTAATTTCCCTTACTTAAACTAGGAATAAAAATATCCTTTCCTTTTTTTTTGACAAAAACAAGAATATTTTTTTTTACTCTAAGAGCATTTACATTTGCAAAGATATAATGTGATATCTCAAAACATAATCTAATTAAGATTGATAGTAAAAATTACTAAGATATTTCAAATTCAAAAATTAAAATTTAAGGAAAAATTATTAGATTGAATTTGTTAATTTTGAAATATCCAGTTAATATTTTATAGTTATTTTTATATTATTCTCACCTTATAATCTATGTGCTCTGATAAAAAAAGAAAAAAAAAATAATATGAGTTGGATATACAATAATAGTATTTTCCAACACATTATTAATGCACGTTGGAAGCATATAGGGACAAAGCTTTTCTTAATTTTTGTCATCGAAGGAATAAAAAGAACGAAAATAATCATATGACAGTGCATATATTTTAAAGGCTATATTAAAAGTCTCAAAGTTTAGTAGTAAAACATAACTGCTAAACGTGACCGACGATATTGACGTAACAGTATGTAAAGCCTCTCCTCTAAAGTCTAAATTAACCGAGACAAGAGCTATGACTCACCTCTCTAGACTCTAACAGCGAACGGCCTGCACCGGCCTTGAATGTGCCTGTACCTGTACCTCTTCAATTCATTCATATATATTATTCACATTCGATTAGTGTTACAAAAAAAAATGTTACAAAAAAGATATTCACATTCGATTGAAGTTGCGTATTCATTAGTGACTATAAAAAGTCTCGTTAAAACTCGATTAAAAAACAATCCAAGTTTAGTGGTTTGTATACTAATATCGTCATTTTATCATAGTCAAAATTCAAATCTAATAATATGGATTTGTAAATTGTAAATGACTTTATAATTTGCGTAGTCTTATTCAGATGCTGCTTTTATAGTAAAAAATTATTTTATCAAACAGTATTGTAGTAGCAAATTACCAATATCACTTTATCAAGCTTTCCGTATACCAGTATGGCTAATAGGCTATATAAATACCTTATGATTATCACAGTCATTCACATTATAAGCTTCAATACACAGAGGTGCTACATAAAAAATATACTCCATTTTGTTTCACAAACAGTGTCCCTCTGGTTTTTTTTTTCTTTTCAAAAATGTCTTTCTACATTTTCAATATAATTTTATACATTAAATATATTTTTAGCTTTTTGAATATGTAATAGATTTTTATTTAATTATATATTTTTACCATTTTGAATATGTAATAGATTTTTATTTAATTAAGCGTACAATAAATAATGATATATTAGTCTATTATACAGTTTTTTTAATCTCTGTGAAATGTATCACTTTTTATGAATATAATACAAACCAAGAATCCATTTATATCAATTATTTTCGTCAAGAAGATTATAAATGCTTCTCTGGTCTCCTTTAAAATTTGTTAAAGAGAAGAAAAAATAATAGAACCATAGGTAATTATCGACTGACTAATAATAGAAAGAATTATGTATAAGAACAGGTTTCAATATAATAATCATAGACATACCACATGGGTTGATTCTTCTAACACAGCTGTTTAGTTAATTAAGCCTATGAAGACGATTAGTGTCCTAAACCACTGAATACCACCCCCCTGTATATATGTGAGGCGCTGGTGATTATTATTTAATTATATTTCAATCGTAAACTAAGTTGCCTTAACAGCACCCAACTCTACTGTCATGGCCATTTGCAAAATAAAATTTGTTATCGTATCTTTAGTTTCTTTAACTTTCTTGCTTTATCGTATCTTTACTCATTGAAAAAAAAAAAAATCTTTACTCATTGAAAAGATCGTGATGCTATAATTTGTTTTAACGTCGGTCGTCAAACCGTATTGCAATTTTGATAAATCCAGCTAAAAGAATCTTGTTAACCATTTACATGGAACTAGGTGATGATCTGCACATCGCGCGAAGTGAAATCTGTTAAGAGATATAAGCATTTTTAAACTATTGATATTAGAAACATAAATGTTATTATAATATATAATATTACATATATATATATGTATATTATTACGTAATTAAATATATAACTTTTGATATAGAAAACATTGTATTAAAACATGTTGGGTGTTCGATTTGCTTGGCTGTCCGAATTGCTTAACCATTGGTATAGAGAACAATGTTGGGTTCGTTCAAAGAACAAAAAATAAGAGAACAATGTTGGGCTTATGTAAAAATATAACAAATTAAGAAATTGATTTATAAAGGCTACAATCATCTGCAATAACCATATCTCCTGTATATTAATCCTACGTCATTACAACGTATTTTCGTATCCACGTATCATTATTATGATGATTCTTAGGGGGTGTTACTGGTTGCATAAGTTTAAATCAAATCCATAACCAGATAAGATTTAATTTTTTTTGATTCAGTTTACAATTAAAGATACATGATTTTTCTACATGTTTTAAAATCCTTATCAATTTATTTATAAAATCAACATATTTTTTTTTTGGGTCGAAAAAAAATCAACATGATATCATTTGATTTCTATAATAAAATTGAACTCCATTTTAAGTGGATTCTAATTTGAAATTTAATTCCATAGTTTAAAAACGAAATTTTATATAAACTGTAACTAAAATACCTTAAACACAAAAATTAATAGAAAATAAAATAGTATTTTATATAATTATTATTATGACGGTAAAAAGGAAATGATGTTATACCATGTGAATCAACAAGTCAGAAGTAAGGAGCATGTATCAAAAGAAGAGATTTACGCTTGGAAAATTTGATACACGAAAATCTGGGTTTGGTTCAAGAATGAAAATTATTTGGGAAATCTGTTTTTTTAGAACAAAAAAATGGTAATTATGTCACTTTATATTAATCTATACTATTTTATGTTTTATTAGACTATTTCTTTTCCAAAATGGCAGTAATGCCCTTAAAATTGTAATTTTTTTAAAAAGATATATATTGAGTTCGACAAGGGGGATCGATCGATCCTACTTTACAAGGTATAGTGGATCGATCGATGCCGATCATTATTCAGAACAAAAAAAACGCGAAATATATACTGATCGACCTGGTCCATTTCACTCGATCGGCGAAGATTGATTTACACAGATCGACCGATCTGTAAGGATAGATCGATCAATCCCGTGCCCAGAAAAGAATCCCAAATCGAATTTTTTTGGTTTTGTAGGACTTCAATTCCAAAGCAAGTAATCTTCCCCCTTTCTTTTTATCAACATTAAAACTCCAACCTGAAGATACAACCAATTCCCAAACA
>NC_027756.1:36911226-36911430 GCF_000695525.1 Brassica oleracea var. oleracea
TGAATCATGGTAGAAATAATGTGAAAATTTTGTGAAAATTTTGTGAACAATCAATGGAATATAGAAGACGGCGAAGAAGGTTGCCAAGGTTTTTTTTGTCGTTTTTTTATGATGTTCCTTTTTCGTTTTTTTTTTTAAATCGATTTTGTTTTTAAAAATATAAAGTGAATATTCCCAAATATTTTGTTTCCATATTTTTAGGAA
>NC_027756.1:36911506-36922128 GCF_000695525.1 Brassica oleracea var. oleracea
TTTAGATTTATAGTAAATCTGTAGAAGTCGGTTTCTACATGTTTTAGAATTAGATTAATGTGTAGATTTTGATTTCTAAGAATTTTAGAATGGTAGGTTAAGCGCGGAATGTGTATTTTAAATATTTTTAAAATACTTTTTTTTACGTAGATCACGTATTCTAAACATTGTAGATTCAATGAAAAAGTAGATTTCGTTTTCTACTTCGTAGAATGTAATTTCTACTTTTTTTAGAACATAATCTAAAATTTATAATTTTAACTTTTTTATAACTGGAAAAAATATCATTAAGTTCATATAGGTATTTTAACAAATGTTACTATTTTTCCAAATTTTTTTTGTTTGTAAAACTATTTATTAAAATTATTTTCATAAATATAAATATTAAAGGGTGTTATAGAAAAATATAACACAAAATATAGATTAGTCTAAAGGGACATAGTTACCATTTTTTCCTTTAAAAAACAGTTTTCCCAAATTATTTTTATGTTGGAGAATAGGTTAGATATGTTGGAGAATAGGTTAGATGAAAGAAAAGGGAGAGTAGACGTTCCTTTTATTTTATATTTTGTTTTCTTTTGTTATTAGTTAGAAGTTTTGGTTTTATAAAATCTTGAGGTAACATGGAAGATTTGGATTGAAAGATTTTACACATAAAAGTAAATCCAAATTCATTCAAAATATTTAAAGTCCAATTAATTGTAGAAATCTATCAAACATGAATACCACAAAATTTGAAATGTTGTATTCAAATCTTTAATCGAATAACGGTGGATTTAAAATTCTTTCATTAAAAAGATTTTGAATACAAAAACTAATAACACTAAATTTTAAAATCATTTAGTAGATATATTGTAAATATAATAATCAATAACACTAGATTTGAAAATAAAAATTAAAATCGGTCATTGAATAACACTAGATTATAAAACCTATAGATTTAGGAAATGATTGTTGTGGCTATAGATGCTCTGGACAGCCAAAATTTAGTCTAGAGCTATATAAGTCAACTAATCGAGTTTTTCTTCTTTTTTTTTTTAAACTCACAGCAAAAAAATCTCTGCAAAATCAAAATATGGCCGTAGAGAGCTTTATTTTTAGGGCAAAAAATTAGTGCTTTAGAAAGTTACAGCAATGAAAACTACAGCAAATAAATCCATAGATTAAATTCTACAGCATAAAATATAAAGCTACAGCCCTTACCAATCATCTTCTTAAGGGTTTTTTGCAAATATGACTCAAAACTTGAAGACAAACACAAAACTAACCCATTTTTTTTTGGAACTTTGACTTGCGTCTTTCACCCCCAAAGTTCAGATTATTTACGAAAATGCCATCACTTTTTTTTATTTTTTTTTCGAAAATGCATATTTTACTCTATCACCCTCATCTTCCTCAAGTATTCACAATATTGTCATTGCCATCAATACACCAACCACCATGAACAACCAATTTGAAGCTCTTAATGCACCTAAAAATCGATTTACACTATTTCTTTCTCAATTCTTATGAACTAAAAACAACATCTCTTTGCTTTCTCTCCATATTCATCCAAAAAAAAACCAAGATTTTGATTCTCAAATTTTTATGTTTCATAGAGCCACTGAAGCTTACGATTCTTGGTGGGTCAATTTTGTTTGGGATTCTGGTGCTTGGAGAAGACTTTTGTGTGGTAAACAAGTTATCTCACTGGTTGAAACTATGAAATTAGTTTTTTTTTCCAGATCTGTTCGTCTGGCTGTAGACGACTTACATGGAAGTTTTCTTGTCAATCCAGAAGTTAGTGTTGCAATTGACTTTTAAATGTGTTTTTCTATACGACTTACATGGAAGTCGTCCATCTTTGTTTGTTAAAAAAAAATCGAGACGACTTCCATGTAATTCATCTAAGGTAAACGGGGTTAGTTTTGCATTTGACCGGATTGTGTCAGAAATTTGACTTTTCATGTAAGTCGTCCAGTAGAAAATTACAAAAATCAATATTTTGTTATACCTAGACGACTTACATGGAAGTCGTCCATCTTTGTTTGTTAAAAAAAAATCGAGACGACTTCCATGTAATTCATCTAAGGTAAACGGGGTTAGTTTTGCATTTGACCGGATTGTGTCAGAAATTTGACTTTTCATGTAAGTCGTCCAGTAGAAAATTACAAAAATCAATATTTTGTTATACCTAGACGACTTCCATGTAAGTCGTCTAGGTATAACAAAATATTGATTTTTGTAATTTTCTACTGGACGACTTACATGAAAAGTCAAATTTCTGACACAATCCGGTCAAATGCAAAACTAACCCCGTTTACCTTAGATGAATTACATGGAAGTCGTCTCGATTTTTTTTTAACAAACAAAGATGGACGACTTCCATGTAAGTCGTATAGAAAAACTAAGTCGTCTAGAAAAAAATAATATTTTTTTTTTTATTTTTTAATTGCAAAACTAACCTGAGACGACTTACATGGAAGTCGTCTAAGTATAAAAAAATATTGATTTTTTAATTTTCTACTGGACGACTTGCATATAAGTCGTCCATGAAAAGTCAAATTTCTGACACAATCCGGTCAAATGCATAACATGTATATCAAACCCATATCTGAATAACATGTATATCAAACCCAGATCTGAAAAACCTGCATATCATATAAAAAAATGTTCAAATGGCTTAAAAACAGAGAAAATGAGTGGAAAATTAGATAGATATACTTTTATAGAACCACAAAGTACATATCCAAGTGGATGATGAGAACCATCTAATTAAAAACCTGCAACAAAATGATAGATTAGTGAGAAAGACATGAGACAAAAATGAAAAATTCATATAAAGTTTAATGTTTTCAAGTCAAAGAGATTAGAGTGGGTTTGAAGAATTTTAGTTTGGGAAAAAGTCTGAACTTTATACAACAGGAGATTACCAAATGAAGAAAAATCAGAAATAAAAACTTACCAAAACGCTCAGATCTATTATGAAAGGGAGACATGGGAGAAGACTCCGTCAGAAGACTTCCTGGAAGTTGTCTGGAAGTCTTCTAGCCCAGAAGTCTTCCAGATTTGAAAAACCTTCATATCCAAATTCAGATCTGAAAAACCTACATTTCCAAAAACGTTCAAATGGCTTAAAAACAGAGAAAATGACTAGAAGATTAGATAAATCTACCTTTATAGAACACACAAAAATACATATCTAAAATTAATAAATCTACCTTTAAATGAGTGGAAGATGAGAACCATGTGATGAAAAACCTGCAAAACAAGATAAACGAGTGAGAAAGACATGAGACAAAAACAATAAATTGATATAAAGTTTGGTGTTTATAAGTTCAAAAAGATTAAAGAGAGGTTGGATAGTTTTAGAACGAGGAATATACCATTTTTGTTGCAGCCATTTGAGAGGAGGAGAGAGAATGTGTATTTTTTTCTTTATATATGGAGACAAAATTCCAATAAGGTCAAATATTAGATCAGAAGACTTACTAGACGACTTACTTGTAAGTCGCCCAGAAGACTTCAATATTTTTAGCGGGAAATTAAAATATTTTTAGCGGGAGTTAGAAGACTTTCAGAGAAGTCTTCTAATCGCCAGATGACTTACATGTTAGTCGTCTAGACTCTAAACATAATCCCTAAACTAAATTAACTAACTAAACACTTCATAAAATCAAATTAAACTTAAAAAATATTTACTATATACAGAAATAATCACATGTAGGCAAAGATTTAATTTTTCAAAAAAACATTAAGCTTTCCAAAATCTAACCCTAAGAATACATATAATACTACAACATATGTTGCAAAACCCTAGACAAAAGAATATCATGATTCACTATTTTCACTCATCTATGTTGAAAACAATTCAATTTTATTATAACTTAATTTATATCACTTAAAAATGTTTATAATTACATGATTTTAATTTTTCGCTTATCAAAATATTTTTTACAAAATTTATAAATTATTTTTAAGATCAACTATACCAGACTTCCGTGGACATCGTCCAGAAGACTTAACAGAATCTCAGAAGACTCAGAAAACTTAACGGGGCCATATTCGTAAAAATTAGTTCTGTTTTTTTGTTTGGTCACAAATGACTGGTTGTAATTTCACAAGACTTTTGGGTTACTTTTGCATTTAATTCAAGTTTGGGTATACTTTTGCAATCAAAATCAAATTTTGAGTCATATTTGGTAAATCCCCCTAGATTTAATTTCAAATCCACTATCCAATAATAGATTTTTTTAGAAAAATAAGTTGGTTCATATAAATATATATTATATTTTTTATTAAACTAACTATCAAATTGACTAGTACTGTACAAAATAATTTTATTTCTTTTCTTAAATAAAGGCTACTCAATTACTTAATATGATTAAAATATATATGACAATTAATGATTACGAATATACATATTTGATAACATTTTTTGTATTTTCTCTCTTTTTGTTTAATTTTATATTAATAAACGAAATTAAACAATAACATTAAGCATATAATAACAAAATTTAGATTTTTTCTTATATGTTATATTTTGAATTTTTTAAAACGACTATAAATGCTAAAAATGGTAAAAGTCCCACATTAAAAATTTTGTGATCAATGGTTTAACTTTTCTTTGTTCAAGCATGAAACAAATAATTATAAATCGTATGAATATGAAATCTCATTAATATATATATATATATATATATATATATATATATATATAATTTAAATTAAATTATACACTTTATAAAAATATAAAAATATCTTAATTTCAAAATTTTCAGTGAAAATTATTGAAATTTTAATATTTTAATTTTGAAAATTGTTTTGAAAAATCTCACTTTAACAGTTTTGCCATTAACGGTTTAAATTTTTGTTACATCAAATATACAAATATTAACAAAATCATATGAGTAGCAAGTGTCTATAGTAAATATTTCTATATAAATATACTATATATATATATATCTATTTCAATATCACTAAAGTTTAATTATACACCATATAAAGTAAATAAAATAATTGTTTTGATTTATCTACCCAAAACTTGATTGTAAATTAACAAAAAATATTAGTTTTGATTTATGTGCTTACTCTAATGTATATACTTTTATATATACAAATTATTTTTTAAATAAGTGGTTTCCAATATGTTATATGATCCTAACAATCTAGAAATATACTTCTTCAAATCGAAGTAAATTTTAATATTGGAAGCACTATATATATTATTTCATTCAGATTAAATAATTTAGTATTGATTTTTATTCCTAATTTTTTTTAATGAAATATCATGAAAATATTTCAATCACCTCCTTTTGATTTTGTTCGAAGAATAAGAGATTTGATCATTCGTCTAACATTCGTTTCTTCTTAATATCCTATCTAGCTATTATAATTGTAAGAATGGGATATTTGAGCTATTTATCATAATTGTTCTGGTTTATCATTTAATAAATCAAATATTCTTAGTTTATACATAATTTACATATACTAAAATGTTAAGGTATTATATATATTTTTATCGGTATACTCTTAAGTAACTAAACCGTAGGTTAATAAAATAATTAATTTGTTTTTTTTTCAAGAATTAGATGACTTTTAGACCGAACTGGTGAATATATACTAGACATACATTTATATTTCGAGTCATCTCTTATATTCTATAACAGCTTGATATATTATATTTGAACACTAATCTGTGAATAGAGTTTGTCGGTGATTTTCTTCAAAATTTTGATTCTTAGATATGTATGTATCTGGAGTGGAACTAATTTTTAAAGATGTCCATCTTTTTAAATTGACACGTATGTAATTCACCGAATTTATAGAAGAAGTTAAAAAAAAAGAAACAAATTAAACTCATATCAATGAAACAAAATGGAGAACGAAAGCATAATTTTATAGAGGTAGAAAATGATATCACTTATGGAGAGTCAATAGTAAAAAAATCGAGAGCAAAAAACCTAATCCCCGTTTGTCATTTTACAATCAATGTTATCTATCTGATTTTGATGATTTGTGTGAATAGCAAAACTTAATTTTCAATTGTGCATATGAAGTCTCAAAAACAGTTCAAATGAGTTGTAATATATTAACTCTTTAACAATACATTTAAGAGACCAACATTTGGATTTGTCATTTTACGATCGATAAAGATTGTTGTGTTGCAAAATGTTAATACCATTTAATGAAAGTATAAGAAACTCACCCTGCAGGCGGGTTTTCATCCAGTTTATTACGATTTGTAAGGCTAGATATATTCGGTAAACATATAGCATAACTTTCCAAAAAATACATATACCTTTCCAAATCTTTATTTTGACAAACCTCAAAACGCAGGTTATTACATGCTGACCACGCAATTGAATTTTTTCGTTGACATCAATGACAAATTTACCCCACAATACAACACAGCAAGTCTGTCCCAAAGTTCGCAAGCGGAGATGGTTCTAGAGTTCTATTTAGTCTCGCGCTGGTGTGATTGTTGTCCATAGCCCTATGAAGCTACTAGTGGTACTGCTTTCATTTCGTCATGGCTTCTCTTCCGGTTCCTCCGTCTGAAAGCGTCGGCTTTCTAATTCGATTTTGTCTCCTTGGGTTTTTTGTGGTTTACTCTTATTCCGTTGACACTGATTAGGGTTTGACAACCAAGTTAACGGTCTCCGGTTTTCAAAGGTCGCAAATGTTGAGTCAGTTCTCGAGAGTCATTGACTATCTCGGTGTCAGCATTTGGTCTCCTTCACTTCTCGGTGCCACAATAGATTTGTTGAAATCTTGTGGTGGTGTTTCTTGACTTTTCTTGCATATTCTGGAGACTTACTGATCTGGATGTGGCAAGGAGGTGATTGTACAGCTAGAGCTCTCGGTGTTTAGCTCAGGTGATATGTCAGCTCTCTTTCAGTATCAATTGTCAAGTTCTTAATAGATGGTGACAGTTATAAATTTGATAAGTTCATCGGGGACCAGCTATTCCGGGATTGGGAAGCCCCGACATTCAAGAAAACGAGATCAATTTCACATTCCAGAGGTTACGCTAAAGATTAAGAATAGTCACTAATTTCCTATTATGAGCTAGCAGAATGCTATGGGGTTGAAGGGTCGAGCGAATCTAGCTTAAAAACCATAAAATTGGGTTATTTTGTTCAAGTTGATTTGTAACCGTATCTTTATTTCCTGTTTCCCAGTTGATTTATAAAATTTGAATTAAAAAAAAAACAGCCAAGACACTAAACGATTTCTCATGAGTGCATGTTTGCATGAATGATAAACCACGTTCGATAATGCTTCAGAAAAATCCACAGTCGATAACAATATTTAATTAACAATTTGATGGATTCATCCTCCTTCTACAGTGAATACAACAAATTTTATACTGGCCTAACTTAGACACCCATATATATCATTATGATCAATAGCTTATTTTATTAGGTACATAAAGCAATGTGTGGGGGTTTGCACTTATGTATGCATGTTTATTTTTTCTAATTTGTCAATAAAATTCTTTTTCGAAATAATTTACAGTTTTTTGCAATTAAATACATCTTATCCTATAAACTATATATTTTTTTTTTTGTTCTCATAGATTTTACATAGACCAATTTTGTGAGTATATGCAGAACCATGGAGCTCACAGGAGATCACTTAATCTATGCAACACGGAAGAGCCCCATCATGTACTCAATTTTGCTACCGATGCTTTGTTAATAATGAGTGATGATAGGGGTTCACTAGAATAAAATAGGAGAGTTTCCGACGAAAAAATCATCGAGAATTTTCGAGGAATTTCCGACTAAATTTTGTTAGAATTTAAATCGGGAAAATCATCAGAAATCTACTAAAAATTCTCAATGAAATACATATGTTAGAAAAGTTTCTGACAAAATCCCAAGAAGGACTATTCGTTGAATAATTACTGTAATTTTCAAATCCGGACAAATTTTGAAGCCGTTAGAAGTCATTTCAAAAGTTTAAAATTCCCGACATATTTGAGACAGACTTTTTTTTATTGGGGATTTGACGGGAATTTTCTCAGATTTATCTAGAATACTATATCCCCTTCGTTCATTCACAAATTGCAACAAATCAAACAAAATAAATATTTTATAATTCTTTTCGTTTTTGGATAGATAAATCTCATATGGATTCAAATACAAATTCACTTGCGAATAAATACGTACAAGATATTAGCGAATTCATGTCGATGTCTCAACGAAAACCGGAAGCAACAACATGTAAGTTAAAATGTCGCTACTATATTTGTAAGAATAATAGGAACATTATAAAGAGAAATGTTTGGAACCATTTATATGACCATTTATATTCAAAAAGATTTATGTCAGATTACAAAATTGGGTATCTTCATTCATAAAAAATGATCGGATTATAGCAGTAGTAACAAATGAGAAAACCAAACTCACATACAAGGTGGTTAACCATGCCCCCTATAAAAGGATAGGAAGATCAAAAACGAATGACAAGCCCAAAACGATCAGGACATTTAACTTTCAAACAGGAAAATTAAGTAACCCTCGCGCATATAGTTAACTTGGAAATCTATTATACGATGTAGGACAGAGACAAGCCCCACTTTTTTATGATATAACTATACATGAGAGCCACTATCACAAACATACAACTATATATATATATATATTGATTCCGATTCTTAGACGAGATTCCTTGTTAAATTCACACACACTTGTCGAATACAATGAAGAATCTTACATGGTACGCCGGAAAATCTTCGAGAGATCCAGATTTCCACTTTGAAAGCCTTTGAAGTCGTTTCACATGAGCAACATAACAAATTTCCAAGAATAGTTTTTGTTTCTTTCACATCAATAGTATATATTTTTATTTGATAAAAACTATGATAAACTATGTCTTGTATGTTTTATTTACAAATAATTAAATAATAATAATTTTAAAATATTTGTTTTTGTTGCTTATGATTTTTAAGTAATTTTATAACTTATATTTATGATAAATAAATAAATAAATAATTGCATTAAGTATCATTATATTCTATGGATGGATATTGATATTTGCACATTTATTTATAAATTTCAAGTCATTTTTATTTATATTATAAAAATAAATAAATACTGTATTAAGTATCATTATGTTCTCATATTAATTACATATGTGGTTCTATGTATAATAATTTAGATTGGTTCTCTTCTTTTGAATCCCAAAAATACTGTATTTTTTGCTGACAAAAAAAATACTGTATTTTTTGATTAATATGTGAATTTATTAACAATGTAATGAGCAATCTGATACAAACAATTTGCATCCCAGTCTGCTAGAGACTAGCGAGAAGGAACCAATAAAGACCCCCAAAAAGATTTTTTTTTTAAAAGATCAACTGGCACAAATGCGTGAGAAAATTTTGTGGGGGCAAAGATGTTTGAACGTTTATAAGCTGCATGAATTGAAATTATCTTATAGGCCGGGGCAGCTGCATCCGTGCTACTACACGTAATCCGCCACTGAGTCCGAGTACTAACGCAACACGAACTAGTAGGATGACAATGTCATGGACAAATGACTCAAATCTGATCTTTCGAGTTTATTAATTTGCATCAAAACTAATATGTTTCGTTGAGAGCATCGAACTAAGACAGACATATCGGAAACACTATGTTCGTCACTTGTCAGCATTTTAAAAGGTCATATGATTTAATAAACCAAATATGAATGAACTCAAAAGGGCAAATGTAATAGGTTCAGAACTTTTGTTTATTTTTTTTGTCAAATCTCATCAGGCAATTGAAAACTCTGCGTACCAAAAATTTGAAGAGATGCGTTCTGAAGAAAAACAGCGACTCCACATTTAGCACTGTTGAACCCATCCCATACCGTGAAATGAGCCGTTTCCGAGACCGTTTTCTTGGCCGCTAAATCTTTAACGGTACATAACTTTTCTAGCTTTCTTACAACGTAGTCATTGGCCAAGAATCTTCCAGAGTTCTCTCCTCGAGGGCAATCAGTCACTAGTCCGTTCTCGTATAGCGCCACCATTATATCGATCCCGGTCGAGTCCACTTTCATCCTCAAAGCTCCTGTTAGAGACACTTGAAGGGTTTCTGAGGTTGGTCTTTGGAATGTAGCCTGGTAATAAGAGAAACCAATAAAAATTTCACTGACCTTGATTACAATGTAGTTAAAAGCACATCTAAAAGGTTACTGTGTAGATCTTATAACCAATTATGTTTTTACTTCATATATACAAAAGCGTTCAACTACTCCTCTTCTCTATGGTGAGTCGAAACTTTTCTCCAAAAACCTAATAAGAAACTTTGATCACAATCAAATTTATATTTATGGTAAGAGAGATGCAATAAGAACATGTACCTTAAACGCACAAAGATCTAATGCTTTTGATACATAGAGTTATGTTACGGTACAAACACACATTGATCCGAAGCCATTAACATTCATGTGTGACATAATCAAAATTTCTCCATGAACATCTTAAAGAAAAACTCCGTAGAAGCATATTCAATACAGTATAAAATGTGAGATTTAGTCATAAACATTTATAATAATCGAGGATTCTAACATCTAAATTACTTATTCTAATGATGCCTCAACTTATACACTACAAGAAAACAGCGATATTCTGACGGACATTCCGACGG
>NC_027756.1:36922228-36923640 GCF_000695525.1 Brassica oleracea var. oleracea
TTAACCTTAGATGATTGTTGAATCGGACCACCAAAGGAGTTGAGCCGAGAGCTGGACACGAACGGGACACGAGCTGGAATGGATCGAGTAGCTTCTATCGGGTCGCAGGCGTCCTTTGTTGCTTGATTGGGAATGCCTTGATCGTCGGACGCGGGCTGTCTGATGCTGTCGCGAACGAGGAAGAGGTCGCGTGCTGGATCTTCTCTCGAGTCGCGAACGTCTGAGTTAGGATCAGGAACGCCTTGGGCTGAAGCTGATCGGGGACGCGAGCTGGAACAGATGCGGGAACAAGAGACGCGATCGAGGTTTATGGTTCGTCGGATCGCCGGCTAGGGTTAGGGTTTTAGGGTTTTTCGATTTGGGTATTAGCTTAGGGATTTAGAGTTTCGTGCTGATTACATGTTATAAAAGTAATTGAAAAGTCTATCTTTATTCATAACATAGAGGTTCCTTATATATGAGATTACACCGTCATAGATAAATGGAAAGATTACAAATCATAATCTCTTGGTTATGAGCCATCCACAATCTGGTTCATAACATTTTTCATTTTAAACAGTAAAGGTTACGGTCTATATATCATCTATTTTATATTAGACTAAATGCTATCAATTAAAATAATATAATACGCTGAACGATACTAAAAAATATTATCATTTTATATGATAGTATAATAATTGTAGATCGATGTAATTTAAATAAGTATTAACTAATAATCATCGAAATCGTCAGGGTTGGGTTTAGGAGAGGTTAAGATTGCTGTGTAGAGCCTCAATTTATCTTCTCCAAGTGATGCACATCTCGACAATGGTCTCCTCGGCCTTATAAACGACAGTGACGTCAACGTTAACCTATGCTTGTACCTATCACATTAACAAGAACATATGTAAATCAATTCACACCTAATTCCAGTTTAAACCCAAAAAGTCAGAAATGTTTTGAATTCGTAATATTGTTTTTAAGCTATTTATTTATTCTTAATTTACTACTAGACCCTGATCCGCGCGCCAGCGCGGATATGAATTTTCGGTTTATGGTTATTTATTTAACTAAATGATGTATTTGTAATATTTGATGTATTATATTCACCAAGTAAATAATTTTTTTGGCATCTTAAACCATCTATTTATGATGAATATTCGATATCATATACAAAATTGAACAAATAGACATAATTAGAGAATTGTAGACGATATATAAAAATAATGGTTATTAATGTAAAACATGAAGAAATATTATATCATGACTTAGTATGGCATAAAAGATTATAAATTGGTTATACATGTTTAAAGAAAATAAAATGATTTTTAAACTTCTATGAAAAATTTAACATATAAAAAAGGGTGATGAATTAGTCATCAAATTGTAAATAATTTCATACTTTTGTTAATAATAAATTATTTATAGTCTTT
>NC_027756.1:36923764-36923837 GCF_000695525.1 Brassica oleracea var. oleracea
CTTTAACTCTTCGTTTTGTTTAAGTTCTGTGTCGGTTTACTAATAAATACCTTTCGATTTCTTATTTCTGAAG
>NC_027756.1:36923881-36924138 GCF_000695525.1 Brassica oleracea var. oleracea
AATCATACGCAAATATAGGCAATTGGTTGGAATCTCTATATCTTTATATTCTTATAAATTTTAAATTTATTGTTTCATCTTCTGCAAGCAAATCAATTACTGAAGTAATAGATCAATTTTTTGGAATCAAATCTATTCTTATAATTAGTGTAATTATGGTTACAGTTTCTATATTTAATAGGTACATTAAAGATACGACATTGAAGATATTTTGTTTTGATTAATAGAAGATATTGGATTTTGAGTTTGTATTTATT
>NC_027756.1:36924332-36939910 GCF_000695525.1 Brassica oleracea var. oleracea
TATTGTAGTTAATATATTTTAAATATTACATTCATCCTTAACTTTGGGATTTACTTTTTAACAAATAAAAGTTTGCGATACATCGATATATCATAACCATGATATAAAACCTATTCTACTAGAAGGTTAACGTCAAACACGTTTACTTGGGGGAAATTCCAATGTTTTGTGAAAATTTCTAATTTTATTGTAGAACCTTACATCTTTTTTTTTTTTTTTGACCAAAAGCTTATATTTATATAAAATGAAAAAGAAACAAAGTTTACAAGCCCATACTTATATATATTTAATTTAATTCTCAATGGCATGGAAGTGGAAATAAGTTAGAAAACTTAGGGGTATTTTTTAATGGATACTTCTCTTTTAATAATATAGATAGATGATTCTTCCCAAATCCTCACTCCAAAAGTTGAAAAAAACACATTTCATATGTTATAAAGTTGAAAAAGGGAAATTCATATATTCAAGAAATGAGACGTACCTCCTCCAAGCAAGCTGAATCGCAACCGCGGCCCAAGTTCGCCACCCAGAAGAATAATAGCGGGCACTACGTTTGACTTTCTCGTTGACAAAAGTGTAACGGAAATGTTGAGTCACGTACTTAACATCTTCAGCGTCCAGTCCAAACGCTTCGGTTGTCTCGAGCGTCACGAGCGTTGACGTAGACGGCGGTAGCCTCTCCACGAAGGGTCGTCGGAGACACCACGAGAGAAGCTCGTCACCGCTAAAATTACCCGGACCTAACATGCAACAGCTTCTGACGCCATCTCTTAGTAACTGACTACTCTGAAGATGGCCTCTCACTACAAACAACATTCTCTGAACTGCATCTCCTTCTTTTTGGATCTGCACTTTCAAACATTTTTACTTTGAGTTCATCGTTGAGAGTTTTCTTGGATCCCACGTTACCAACAGTTGGATAATTTTTTTATTTTTAAAGGCTTAGCTGGATAATTTTTGGGGGTAAAAACTTAAACGATTCAGCATTTTTTTCTTAGCATTTGTTTTCCTTCTAATAATAATATTGGGATTTTATGTTGGTATCATGCTACATTGCTACGAAGAGTCATATTATCTGTGCATTGTTTTCCTAACTATATAGATGGGCTTCACGACACTGAAATATATAATATCATCTCCAAAAAAGATATTTTATTTTAGAGTTTGCAAAATTCTATATTTAAAGTTTCAAAGTATTATTCTCCCAAATTAAAAATTCAAACTCAACTTCAAAATTGTTTGTAATTTATTCTATAGTCCTTATATTTGTCATAATTAATGTAAATCCATAAAATTCCTATAAATAACTATAACATATATAAAACATATTACAACAATACTAATTAATAAAATCTTACACTACAATATAAAATTATAAATATAAATACATATTTACATATTAAAACACAAGAAAATACCACATTGTTCCTTAAAAAATTATTTCTGTAATGCTCTATCTTTGGTTACACAAAATTTGTTTGGACAATATTTTAGAAATTTTGGAAGTTCCGGAGAAAATTTACCAGACCATTAGCGTTGTTGTAATATTTAAAGTGTGTAAATTTTTTTGTCTTCATGTACCTTTTAACAAAGTTTTTTTATTAAGTTTTTTTTGTAATATTCTTGTTATCTAATTCTAGTTTTAAAATAATATAAATTTTATTTTTATTTTTTTATTTAATTTTTTTGTAAAATTTGAATTTATAAAAATAAATCTGAAATAATTATGAGATATAAAAAAAATTAAAGATTAAAACGATAAACAAAAAAAAAACTTAAGAATCATAAATGTGATGTGTAATTAATTGTAAGTGCCAAAATGCAAATAAAAGATGAAACTTCATATTTAAATTTTTGAGTAGTGAAACTTCAAATATGAAATTTATCTCCTCAAAATTCTAAATTTGAAGTTTTGACGTTTCTTTTTGAAAAGCATAAAATTATATATTTAAATTTATAGAGTTTCTTTTAGAGATGCTATAATCTGTAAAATGGGATTAAAGTTACTTACGGTTTCTCCTTTGGTGAAAATAAGTGACTTCACACGATCGCATATATTCTCGAGTACCAAATCATCCATATGCTGAAACAATGGAACCTAGAAGAATGCAAATACTCATCGACATCAATTATCTCTATATCTATATATATATATATATATATATATATATATATATATATATTATTTTCTCTTAAATTATTGATTAATTGTAATGACCAATCTGACCTGCCGGACTAAGTCTAAACAAAGATGGTACTTGATGTCTCTCCTAAGACCTTCTGGAAGGTTTTGAACCATCTCACACTCGTCTACACCGCGCATAGCAGCCCATCTCTGCCGCTCATAGTTGCGGACTCGTTGCCTATACCCTAATGGTAATTGTCTCTTCTTCATCCACCACTCTATGTTCCTCATTTTCAGGTGCATTGCTTGCTTCTTTGAAGTTGTTGCATGCAGAAACACCTACATTTGTATATTGGAGACAAACTCTAATTCCTTAAGTAATGATATTTTAAAATAAATGGTAAGAAAACAAGCTACTGCCATTACCTTTATGTTACCGATCAACATGGTAACGAGAAGAAGACCACTTGTTAGAACTATTATATTGAAGACAACTTCAGACCACTCTGTTGTGCTCTCCAAATTCCCAAATGTGCTGATTAATTATATTGATCAAAAAATCAATTGAACGTTTCTTATATATTCAGAATATTGGTAGTTCTATATACATACATACATAAGGAAAGGGTTATGTAAGTGGAATATGTGAACTGTGAAATACCTGAGAGTCATGAGACCCCAAAATATAGGGAAAAGAATTTTCTCCAACCGGCTTTCATTGCTCACAAGTTGAATGGTCCATTTATAAGCACCATAAGTGTAGTTAGTGTTGATATCTAAGCAAATGGATCGTGCTTGGTTGTTTTGTGCCCAAGCCAGCCTAGCTCTGTCAAGGACCATCTCGGTCGTGCCATAGTACACCGGTTCCTTACATGACAACATTCTTAGGTCGCATCCCATTGTGCTTTCACATTGTTCTTTAAGACATTTCGCTGATCTTTGGACCCCTAGCAAGTACCAACATGCTCCTGCTGCCTGTAGTTCAGACATATATATGAGTGATATATGATTACTATTGTTAATTGACGAACCAATAGATTTTCTTGCGGATTTTAGTTGATTACTAATTACAATTTATACGGTTTATGATTGATTTAGAAAAACTAAGAAATTATCATACGATGTTAGCTAAAAGGTGCTGATGAGTCATTGAGAGACAACTAATTGAGGGACAACTAAAAGTGAAAACGTGAATATGTATTATGAAAAAGAAGCTAATGATTGCATAATTTATTATTAGTTAATCCTACGTAAAAACCAATGCAACTTGTGTCTAAGTTCATTAAATAATTTGATTGCGACTTGTGTGATTCAGAGAATCATACCTTCTTCCTAACAAATCTTTTCTTATTTTGGCATTTTCTGGTATATTTAGAAGACTCCCACAGCAATGGAAAAGGTCCATGTGAAAATATTATAGGTAACATCTTAAATAATCTCACAACCAAAACCGTATAACATAAAACTAAAGCTTAATCCGCGCAGATGCGCGGATGTGTTAGTTTTTTTATAAATGAATATTTATTTGTATAAGTGATAATATATATTTTAAAATTTACCCGTTTAATTTTTTTTTAATATGACATTTCTAAATACAATAATTTTATAATTTATATTGAGTAGTTTTATTTTATCATGTAAACCTTTAATTATCTCATCCATTTATTTAGAATATGACCTGTAAAGTCACACAAATGTATTTTCATTTTTATGGATCAAAATTTTATGATAATATATAATAAAATTGTTGTATAAACTATTTTTCTGGATCAAATTTTTATGATTATGTATAATAAAATTATTGTATACTATTTATTATGTATATGTGGAATTAGTAAAATAATTACCATATAATGTATGTAATTACGAAATTTATATATGGAATTAATTATTTTCAAACACACATATGTATAATAAAATAGGAAAAGACAAAAAATACTAAAAGTTAGGTTTATTAATTATTGTTGCCATAATTTTTAGTTAGAATTTGATTTTGGAAATGTATTAATTAAAGAAGAAAAGACAAAAAATCCTAAAAAGTAAGTTAATTAATAACTTCAGTAGCATGCCATTGTAAATAAGTTGAAAAACTAAGGGCTATTTTATTTTTGTAATTTTCTTTTAATAATATAAATTACGTGGCACCTGAAAATTAATTATTTCACATATCTTAATTAGTACTTTACTTTACAGAATCTAACCGCAAACACACACACACAAATATATGCAAAACAAAATTTCGTAAACATGCATTATTACATGACTGAAACTTGTAATCTATTGATGAACAAAGTGAATACAAAGTATATAGTTCGATTTATTAACAACTGCTCACAATATTTAGATGGAAAATAATTTTTGACAATACATATTGACAGGATTTGTTAAAGTATAGTTGAATTTTGTATCTTAATTGTTGCGATTTTAGTAAGCAATAGTTCATGTTTTATCAAAAAACTTACATGAGCAGCGACGAAATAAGCGATCATGTTGAGTGCGATTCCCCACCAGACGGTGCCGAAAATGTAACCTGATAAGGTAGCGTTTTGACGGAGATGGCGAACGGAGTGATAGATCTTCGGTAGATATTGGAAGAGGAATGTTACAAGCAAAACTGACACCACTAAAGTCACCGAGCCTCTCTTTAGAAGAGAAGGTATGACCACCCACAACACCACCTGCTCTCATTTTCAAAATAATTTATAAGTAAATTATTTAAACAAAAAAAAAAACAAAAATGTACCAAACGAAAAGATAGAATGAAAACGAATATGTATTATTTCATTTGGTCCACACACGAACATGATTAGGTTAGACTAAGTTTGAGTTCTTTCAGACCATATAATTAATTATCCAAGTTTTTTTTTCCTAGATTAGTAGTCAATTTCAGACCATATAATACAATTTTTTTTCCTAAATTAGTCAATTTTATTTGAGTTCTAGATTTGATTACTATGTTTGTGCCTTTAAACCAAAGTTGGTAACTGTCTCAATTATTAACTCACAAGAAATCTCTTTTACTTAGTTAATGTAGAAGTATTGTTAAATGATAGTCGCTTTGTATAGTACTTTGCATTTGCAGCGACTGAAGTGTCTATATAAAATTAAACATCAGCCTGGAGTCATTGACTAACGTATATATAACAAAAGTGTCTCAGAGTACAACTACTTGATTATGATTATTACTGCATATTAAGTAATTACATAAGATGATGAGATTAATATCTCGTAGAAACAAAGAAAATAATAATATATCGTTGTTGGTAAATAAAAAGAATAAAAATATTGGTCAACTAACCTGAGGTAATGGTAAAATGACGAAGAGATCGAAGAAGAACGTCCCTTTCTTCTTAACGTAAGGCGGAGCAACTCTTCTACTCGTACGGAGACGTGTCTCATCTCCTTTATTAGTATCGCCGTCGCTATCTCCGCCGGGGTAAGGCCACCGGCGAGCAATCTTGAACTGAATCCAAATGTTCCATAAGTGCAAAAGATCGGTCATGGAGCGCACGGCAGTGATGGTGAGAGCGAGCCAACCATCGACAAGGAGACACATACATGCATCGTTCACCGATATGGTGTAGAGAAAAAGTGGGTCTACGAAAAGGCCCGTCGCGCACACAAGGAGAAAGACTTTGTTCCATTCTTGAACCAATTTGGATCTCGGGTCAAGTATTCGACCCAACATCATCCATTTATTATAGCTACTCGATGACCCGTTTCTTCTTCGTATTCCGCACGTGACCCCCACATGTGTCTCTTCTTCTTCCTCCTCCTCTTCCTCTTGTTCTTCCATCTCTTCTTCTTCGTCCTCCTCTTCCTCCGTCGTGTAGTCTTCGTCTGAGTAATATCCTATGCTGCTTGAGGCGCGTGAGACGCGTGATGCACGTGTGAATTCTTGCTCGGTTGCCATGGGAAGTACTAACGCATGCAAGAGAGATAGAGAGAGAGAGAGGTGATAAATTAATAGAATGTGAAGTTCTACAATGAAAATAAGTTTTTGAGAGAGATACGTTGTCTTAGAAAAAAAGGATATTCTTATTTTTTACTTAACTTACCCTAGTACCCTCGTGATTTTCTTCTTGTTGTTTTTTTTTGACAAAATGCTTTTCTTGTTGTTTCTGTTATATTTTACTTAAGATTTTTCTTTTGACTGAATTTTATTTAAGCATGTTATTTATGGATTATACACTTACTTATAACATTAAAAACAACTAAATAGAAGATAAAAATATATCAAACATGAGTTTTTGATTTTTAGATACCATAAAAATAATTTACTAAGAGCATGTTTATTGGTAAACCCCACTTAAGGGCTCTTAGTGTATTTTTAACTCTTAAAAATGAGTTAAGAGATATTGTTAAGAGACAACTA
Organism: Brassica oleracea var. oleracea; assembly: GCF_000695525.1. Taxonomy (NCBI): domain Eukaryota; kingdom Viridiplantae; phylum Streptophyta; class Magnoliopsida; order Brassicales; family Brassicaceae; genus Brassica; species Brassica oleracea. Next base: position 36,930,833 of record NC_027756.1, read on the forward strand.
ATTTTAGTGGTTTATTGGTAGTTCCTTAACAAAATTTCTTAACAATTAAAAAAATTAAATTTTATTTTAAACATAAAATTTTAAACAAAGATAAAATTTATTTAATAAAAACAAAGTTAAACATAACATTTTAAACATAGATTTTAAAATAAAAATATAAAATAATAAAAACAAAGATTACTAAAATAAACGAAAAATAATCTCAAAGAGGCTTCGAATGTCAGTTGTTGTCTCCAAATTTATCTCATATATGTTCAACCAAATCAGCTTTCAGTCGTTGATGCACTCGTCCATCACGAATGTCAGTTCGAACACCCATTTGATTGGCGATACTTGAAGGCATTTTNNNTGAGAAAGCTAGATCGACATGTGAACTTCCGCTGCTTTCTCCCTGTTGGAAATCCGAAAGATTGTATTGAGTGCCTTAATCCCGTTTGTTTTCTACTATCATATTATGTAGTATGATACATGCTCTCATAATCTTCCCAATCTTGACTTTATCCCAACAAAGTGCCAGATTTTTAACGATGGCAAATCGAGCTTGCAAGACTCCGAAAGCACGCTCGACATCTTTCCGGACACCTTCTTGACGTGTAGCAAATAAAACTGCTTTCGGCCCTTGTGGAAGTGAAATAGACTGGATAAAAGTTGCCACTTTTGGATAAATACCATTGGTGAGATAGTAAGCCAAACGATAGTTTCTTCCGTTGACCGAGAAATTCACTCGCGGAGCTATACCATTTATTATGTCATCAAAAACAGTTGAGCGATCAAGAACATTGATATCATTTAAGGTACCTGGAGGTCCAAAAAACGCATGCCAAATCCAGAGATCATATGAAGCTACCGCCTCTAAAACGATTGTCGGTTTTCCGGAACTACGAGAATATTGCCCTTTCCAAACGGTGGGACAATTCTTCCACTCCCAATGCATACAATCAATGCTTCCTATCATCCCGGGAAATCCACGAAGCTCTCCAATATGAAGTAGACGTTGAAGATCATCCCGTGTTGGTCTTCTTAGGTACTCATCGCCGAACAAATTTATTATTGCTTCTACAAAATTTTCCACACATAACCGAGCAGTGGTTGCACCGAGCCTGAGGTATTCGTCGTCCGCATCAAGCGCAGAACCATATGCCAACACGCGAATAGCTGCTGTACATTTTTGAAGTGCAGAGATACCACATATTCCGGTAACGTCTTTCTTTTGACGAAAGAACGGGACTTCATTGGAGAGGCAATCAACAATAAACATGAACAATGACTTGTTCATCCTAAATCATCGTCGGAATAGATTTTCAGGATACGTCGTAACGTCACTAAAATAATCATTCCATAACTGGAGATGGCCTTCTTCACGGTGTCTTTCGATAAAAACTCTTTTTTTTCCTTGTCTTCCTTTCGTTTTCTAACTGATCACCGATATGATTGTACACCGTGTCAAATGCTTGCTCGAAATGATGATCAAAAATTTCATCCATTGATCCCTCGAAATTGTTATTAGAAGAAGATGCCATGAGAATTTGTTTTAGTTTTTTATAAATGTGTTTGTGATGAGAATTGTGAGAATAGAGAGAATAGATTTCTGATGAGTTTGTTTGTGAATAGAATGTAAAGACAGAATTGCTAGACGTTGAGAATGAGATGAGAAAATGAGATTGCTAGACGATGAGAGAATTACACTTGTGAATTATATAACAAGAGAATGAATGTCTCGTGATACAAACTCTCTCTCACTCTCGTGATACAAACTCTTTCTCACTCTCACTCTCGTGACTACAACTCCCGTGACACAAGACAACAAACTCTGACTCTCCAGTACAATACAGACAATTATATAGACAAAAGACTACAAACTCCCGTGACCTCTCCAACAACAAGCCAATGGTCGACTCCCCTGACCTGTCCACTCTCGTGACCTGTCCAACACCAAGACAAGACCTGCATTACAAGATAAAACAAACTGTGAACTACAATCTTTGAACATTTAAAACATTACGGATTGAAACATTATGTCAATTTAAACCAAACTTTCAACTACATTTCATACAAACATTTGACCTTAAAACAAACTTTGAAACATGACTTAAACATGAAACACGATCTTAAACTTTAAAACAACAGACAGAACTTAAACATGAAACACGATCTTAAACTTTAAAACAACAGACATAACTTAAACATGAAACTAATCTGACAACAAGTCAGTTATGAGCTTGTTCTTGAGGGTTTCTTCAAACTCAGTTAGAGATTCCTTTCTTCCAATAAGACTCTCAAGGAGACTCATCTTAGACAACTTTTCTTTCGAGGCCAACTCCTTCTCTTTGATTGTCCACATACACTTAAAATCATTAAAAGTTTTCTCGTCTAACACCGGCTTCTTACCACTCAACTTTGCCGCTTTCACTCCAGGGGGACGCTTGTTCTCAATTGCTTGAGAGCTTGAGGTAACTGCACCAACTTCACACTTCCTCTTCTTTAAGCTCCCTTCAGTTGTTGCAGTACCAAGGTCGCACCACTTCTGGTCATGTCGCAACTCCTTCCACGCGTGTTCAAGTGTAAATTTCTTCTTGTAGTTGTTGCAGTATATTTGATGAGCAAGCTTCAGAACGTCGTTCTCATTCTGGCCGCTAGTCCTCTCTCTAGTAGCAGCTTCATATGATCCACTGAACTTAGACACTAGGTCATTGATCCTGTGCCATCGTTGCTTGCAGTGACTTGGCTCCCTCTCCTTGAAGCCAGCAACCAGAGGACTTGCCGCGAAGTATGCAGCAATCCTTTTCCAAAAACCGGAGGATTTTTGCTCGTTGCCAACCACATGATCCTTGCTCGTGTTGAGCCACGAACTGATCAGGACAACATCATCCGTTGGTGTCCACTTCCATCGTTCTCTACGCTCAGGAGCACTATCTCCTTCAAAGTTTGAAGCTCCGGTTCCCTGGCTGCCTAGAAATGGAACTTGGGATGAAGAAAGTTGAACACTTTCTTCATAGTTACCAAAGGAAACAGTTTGTTGACTATTTAATAGTTCAACAAACTTTGAAGTTCCAGAAGGAATAGAATCCATCGCTGAAGCGAGGCAGAAAGAGGCAATAAAAGAAGAAAACTGAGGAAGTGGAAAGAGGAGAACACGTTTGAAAAAATTTCAAAAAAGAGGTGAAGGCAAGTTTTTTTATAGATTAATGAATCCTATCACTGCATTGATTTCTATCTAACACAATGAACACAACACACCATTGATTTCTATCTACTGCATTGATCACAACCAAGCTATCCGATTGGACATTTTATCTAACACAATCAACACCAAGACCATTGATTTCTATCTACCAAAAACTAAAGCAATTTATTACCCAAGCCAACTGTAATCTAACAATAACCAAAGTAATTTATTACGTACATAACCTAACACTAACCACCAACAAGTACAATGCTTTATCACACTTAAACAGAGTAAAGATATAGGTTTTACCTGTGTGAATAATCGTAGGCCCTCTATGTGAAGAACCTGTGTGATGCTTTATCACACCTAAACACAAAAAAACGAGACAAATCAGAATAGAAATTGTGAATTTTCATATTCAAAATTGATGGAGAACAAGCAGCAAAATACACCTAAAGCTACACAGACACAATCTGTCCCGGACAGCCTCTTGATCAATCCACCTAAAGACAACACAGATACAAACAAATCAAAAAATACTCAGAGGATTTGTTTTACAAATTCATAATGAATAAGAACAAAATCTTACACAGAGAGAAAATCAATATGGATCATCGCTCTTGATCAATCCACCTAAAGACACAACAAATCAAAACAAACCAGAGGAATTATTAAGATTCACGATGAAGAATATAAAGACATGCATGCGAGTTTACCTTTCGATTTGCCTCAGCCGCAACAGTCACCGGTATTCTTCGTTTCAGAGAACCACCGATAGAGAGAGATGTCTTCGTTTAGCTTGGTCAAGGAGAGGCACCGATAGAAAGGTCGCAGTTTTCTTTCCTCGCCGAGACCCACCGATAATAGAGCCGTCGCTGTTCCGTCGAGGAGAGATCGATAGAGCTGTCGCCGTTCCGTCGAGTAGAGCCACCGCAAAGGGGAGAGTCGCCATTGAATCGCCTTTCGCAAGAGAGACGAGAAACAGAACGAGAGAAAGAAGAAAAGAAAAATGAATTCACCGTTTACACCCAGACACCGCTCCTCTCTCCAGTAAAAAAGCGACACGTGTCTGCATCAACCCGTGCCTTCGCACTCCCAATTAAGACACGCCCCTTCAAATTAATCATTTTTTTTCTTTAGTTTTATTACCCTATTATGTTAACAACCCCACTTAAAGGCTCTCTGTAAAGATGCTCTAATATCTGTTTAATATATTTATAGAACTTTTATGATAACCCCTCGTTGAAGATTCTTGTTACTTTCTTCCGTCATCAAAGTTTTCTCCCTTAATGATTTTGAACTCTTTTCGTTCTGTTCTTGATTTTCTTTCTCTTATCTTTGTTTTTGGGTGTAAAATTCTCTTATCTTTTTATCAGAGCTTTTTGTTCTATATATACTAGAAGCAAACAAAACATTTAGATGGCGACTATATATATCCTTGTCGATTCAATAATACATGAAGCATTATTGATCCTGTTAAATTAGTAAAATAATAGATCTCGTTATATTAGTAATAAATGGAATACGATTGAAACAAAACAGAATTGTACCATAAGCTGATACGACAATGTCAGAAAATATGAATTCGAGAATAAGTACTATGCATGTGTACATATCTATATAATTATACGCTAATTATAGAATAACAGTTTTAACAGTGGACACACACACACACAAATTATACATTACTCTTTCTCTCTCCGCTGGTTTGTTCTTATACTCGTAGATGAAATGGTAAAACAAATATGTGTTGTTACAATGGCTGCATATATAAGCGCCTCGTAGGCATTCGGCTCATTGTATATATTGTTCTTTGTTATCCTCTAATTCAGGGGCGGACACAGAAAAATATATCGTATGTGGCACAAATAAAATTTCGGATGAAAAAAAATTAAACTAATAGTTGTAATATGTTTTAGAATTTGATTATGGAACAATACCCGTTTTGAGCTCAAGCACAAAAAGTATGGATTTAGGAATCATAACCTATGTATTATTTGATTTTTTTTTGAAACTTTTTTTGTTAGTCTACTGCTAATATTGTTCAAATATGTTTGTCATTCAAAAATTCAAATATTTTTAATTATTATTTTGATTTTTAGCTCATTATTTTTTAACTCTAATTTTAAATTTGTTTGTGGCTTTCTGTTCTACAAAAAAAAATAAAAAGTAATTGAATAAAACTAGTTTTAATAAAATTACAGACGCATACCATACAAATTATAATCAGTCATAAAGAAAAACTAAATACACAACGTTACATAAAAAATAAAAAGGGAAATAATATAATTTGAAAAAGAATAAATGTTGAAAATAAAAATAAAATGAAAAGTTAAAATGAAAAAGGAAGGTGCAGAGAGCATCAAGAACATTACCATAAAAATTATTAGTAAGTATACACATATACACACAAAATTTAATATATTTATATATATACACACGTAACTCAACAAATAAATCAATAAAAACAGTAACAATTGATTTCAACATTGCATGGGGCACAATCTATAGGAAACTCAACAAATAAATTAATAAAACATCAACCAATTATAAGCTTTCTAACATAGTATGGGGCACGTGCCCCACCCACCTTGGCTGTAGATCCGCCCCTGCTCTAATTTACTCACTGGTCGTTGGAAGATACATTCGTTTTATTCAGTGTCCATATCAAACAAAATTTGTTTTCTTTGGGTCCGAATATATATAATACAAAGTTCTACAACCTCTATTTTCTACAAGTAGAATAATTATAGAAGATAAATATTATGTACGAAAAAATATTCTAAAGTTTTAAGACTGAAGATATATCTAACCACATATTCTTAAACATGGGGTAGTTTATTTCGGAATAGAAAATGAGTTCATAATTGAAAAGTGGAAGATAGAAAATATGTGTGTTGGCTAGAGTCACATGAAGTGTTCATTTTTGTTGGGTAGTAAAGTATTTTCTGTAATTGAGCTTCCTTGTTCACTATATTCCAACATGTTCATTTGTCACTTCTCAGACTATGTACATATCTTGCATATGTCAATTCTAACTATCACTCTCTACCGTATCCCCACCTCACATTCTCTTATCTCATCATATTAAAATATTTTAGACCGTTGTTCTACATATTCGCTGTAATTTACGGATATTATTATTTTACTGTCGACATACATTGTCCTTGGCATATCTTTGCTTCGTAAAATCTTTTGGTGGCAGTGGCAGTGGCACTAGCAGAATTTGAAGATTTTATAAAAAAACATAAAACCAGTCATCTAAACTACTAAAATTGAAGTACAGTCGAGAATTAACCCTTATTTTTTCTTTAATATTACACCTTATGCCATTGGACTTTTTGTCATTTAACTACGTTACTAAACCTTCATAAATCAGTTGACATAATAATACGACAATTTAACAATCCCTTACCAAACCGAACCTCGGTTTAATTTGGAATGCCAACCTATAATGTTTATGCTTCGATCTTCATATAAAACAAGCTGTTTACATATAATATAAACCAACTCGGTCAACCGAAGTCATGAGCTTATCATTATCCATATTTTTATAACCTGGAGATCATCACTATCAAGGAAATGTGATTCATCTAAGTACGGTAGCAACTGTGTTCCAAATACATCGTCGACGGCGTCACCGAGTGGATATTCTCAACAGAATGGAAGCTGAGATAGAAAACAGAGCTTGAAGTAGACGTCATGAAGCGGTGGATGTTTCACTTTGGAGATTCAAAGGAGACAAATTCAAAAACACGTTTATTACAAAAGAAACATACAATATGCTGAGGCAAGAGAATGAGCAGCTAGAGTGGGCGAAGGATATATGGTTTTCACATAGAACACCTAAATATACTTTTCTCACTTGGCTATCAATGAAGAATAGGCTTTCCACTGGTGATCGCATTGAAAGTTGGCAAACAGGACAGAGAGTGGATTGTGTGCTGTGTGGTCATCCTCAGGAAACACGCAATCACTTGTTCTTTGAATGTGGGTACTCTTCAAGTTTATGGCATTCACTAATGTCCGTGTTCCTGGGCAGTAACTACACAATAGTATGGGATGAGCTTCTCCCGCTTCTGCATCTCAGGGAGTACAATAGTCTGCAACTTTTTTGGCTTGGTTATACCTTCCAAGCGACTATATATCATCTTTGGCGGGAACGAAATAACAGGAGGCATGGAGAGAAAGCAATGCCATGGGCACGATTAGCTCTTCTTGTTGACAAGACAATTCGGAACAGGCTAACTATTCTGCGTGAGCTAGGGCAGGTGAAGTATGAAGGCGGCTTCAGGTTGTGGTTTGCAACTCGTCAAGTTTAACAATTTTGGTGACAAAAATGTTTAGATTTGAGTTGATCTTTTGATAAAGAATATCATGTTGTAAAAAGAAGTATTTTGGTTTTTGAATTAATTTAACATTTATTCAAAAAGTGATTCATCTAAATATTGTTTTCATAAGCAAAAATAATCCTACTACATTTTGTTTCAGTGATGGATAGTGATTCCGGTTTTCTGTACAAAAGTACCGTACCAAGCATGCACAAAAAAAAAGATTTTGTAATGTATGTATATACTCGCATATAAGGTTAATCTTATTGTTTACAATATTTTCCGGTGTATATATTACATTACATGTTAGTTATATACTGAACCGATAATTTCGTTACGATAAATCTAAATTAGGTGTTTTCCTACCCCATATGTGCGACAATAATTTTAAAAAAAATTGAATTTATATTTTTTAAAATATTATTATTATTTTATATTTTATTATTTTCTTTCTAATATTTTAATATAAATTTTGATTTAGCTGAACATAAAACTAAAATAAAATAAACAATTATTTTACTTTAAATTATATTTTAAAATAGATAAAAAAGGATCTATTGGAAATGGTCAACAATTTTTTGACATCGGGAAAATTGGATACAAGGTTAAACATTACGAATATTTGCTTGATTCCTAAAAAGGAGAGGCCCACAAGGATGACTGAACTCAGACCTATCAGCTTATGTAATGTAGGATACAAGATTATTTCTAAGGTATTATGTCAAAGATTAAAGGTCTGTCTTCCATCACTGATCTCAGAGACGCAATCGGCTTTTGTGCCTGGACGTTTAATATCGGATAATATACTTATAGCTCAGGAGATGTTCCATGGTCTGCGGACTAACAAATCGTGTCAGGATAAATTTTTGGCAATAAAAACGGACATGAGCAAAGCTTATGACAGAGTTGAATGGTCTTCATCCAAGAACTACTAACAAAAATGGGCTTCGATCAGCATTGGATCCAATTAATGATGGAATGCATTTCCTCGGTTCAATATAAGGTTTTATTAAATGGGCAACCAAAAGGACATATAATACCACAGAGGGGATTACGACAAGGGGATCCTCTATCTCCTTATTTGTTTATTATGTGCACAGAAGCTTTGGTCGTGAATATCAAAAAGGCAGAAAGAAATAAGCAACTAACGGGTCTAAAGGTTGCTAGGGCTTGCCCTCCAATTTCTCATTTACTCTTTGCAGATGATAGTCTTTTCTTTTGCAAAGCTAAGAAGGAAGAATGTCAGACAATTCTTAGGATCCTTAAGGAATATGAAGGGGTTTCAGTTTGGACACAAAATCGAAGAAGATACACGACAGGAATTACGAGGTGTCTTAGGTATACATAACTTAGGAGGATTTGGGTCATATTTGGGAATCCCGGAAAATCTGGGGGGTTCAAAGGTGCAAGTTTTTGGATTTGTTCAGGATCGGTTAAATAGCAGAGTAAATGGATGGACTTTTAAGTTTTTCACAAGAGGAGGTAAGGAGGTGATTATAAAATCTGTGGTTACAGCTCTGCCAAACAATGTTATGTCATGCTTTTGAATCCCGAAAACGGTAATGAAGAAGTTAGTGAGTG
>NC_027756.1:36940479-36941728 GCF_000695525.1 Brassica oleracea var. oleracea
TGTGCTCAATTGGTGAAGATGGTTTCAGAAACAGAAGAGTGACCAGCCTTTGCAAGTTATTTGGAAGACATAAAGTTCTTGAAGAGAAGTTTCAACAGCTCAGAGATCATTCATATACCACAGACACATAACTCAAAGGCGGATAGTCTAGCACGCAGTGCAAGGAAACAACCGTCTTTTGTCGTTCATATGAATGCAGAGTTACCGGGATGGTTTGCAGAGTCTATATGAATCTGTTTTGCTGCTGACAAAAAAAAAATAACTTCTTTTTTTTATAACCTTGATAGACTATAAACTTATAATAGAGTTTTTAATCTATTTCTTTTGGTTAAAATATATTAAATCAACCTGTATAAAATTTAGAAATATTTTTTGATAGAATTTTTTTTAATTATCAAAAAGTAAAACTAAATAGTATTTCTAAAAAAATTAGATATATAAAAGAAGCTAATGATATTACGCTAAAATTTTATAATTTTAAATATTTAAAAAATTGAATTTTTAGTAATTAAAATTGTATAATTATAAAAATAGAAATAGATAATATTTTGAAAATTTTAAAATATGATTATATTTTTATTCTTATATTATTAGTGTCATATTTGAATAAATTACATTAATGATAATGTATAATTTACTATTATATTCTAAAAAGTTTGCCAAAAATATAAATTAGCATTAAATGTAATTATCGATATCATATTTAACCATAAGTCATGTCATCAATTTTAGTATGCCATGACATATTTATTTGCTGAAAATAATTGTAAAGAGGACATGTATGAAATCACTTTACAAATACTTACAAAAAATTTCTTGGATATATATGTAAACACAAGAGTAAATGATATTCCTTAACGTCTCTTATATTTAAGCAATCAAATATCTAGATACGATTCAAATCATTTCATATCTCCTCCTAATTTAAGCTATCACATTTTATTAAAACCTTATCAGGAAAATCCAGTGGGACAAAACCATGATGAAGGAAAAATAGTACAACACGTACTAATCCCTGATGTGAACCTCAGTGGAGGTCCTTCAGCCTACGCATCCCAATCTGATGCTTGAGCTTCCTGAACGTGCCGGTAGGAAGTGCCTTGGTGAATAGGTCAGCTGAATTGTTACTGGATCGTACTTGGACGACATGGACCTCACCGGCTTTCTGAAGCTCGTGAGTAAAGAAGAACTTAGGCAATATATGCTTCGTCCTATCACCTTATATGTAACCGTCCTTGAGCTGAGCAAT
>NC_027756.1:36943776-36944612 GCF_000695525.1 Brassica oleracea var. oleracea
TGCATGTAAATTCGTGTGTCCCCAAGCCTTGGACTGAGAGTTTGGACCTATGGGTAATGGCCAATACAGATTTATAAAATGATTCAGCCAAGCTATATATAGTATGGACATGTGCGGATTTGTCCTCACTGCCCCCTCATGGACATACTATAATCTTTAAGTGCTTTGGGACATCATGGCCTAATGAATTTCCCTTGTGTTCATGCTACACACGTGAGATTCTATGGGATAATTCTTTGTGCCCTTTCCAATATCAATTTCGCATCATGTTTTGGACCAGGATGTTCAATCCGGTCATACCATAAAGTATATAATTTCGTGGGTAAACCATTCTGGTTACCATGACTATTGTCTCTATCATACTGATCTTGGCATAGTCTAGATCAATAGAGAATGCAAGTATAGGTTTTTTTTTTTTTTAGGACTCATTATGGCCTTGGGCGATTTTACACATATATCTGAAGGAATTCTTTGTTTCCTGCGCCCATTGTTTCAATATGGAAACCATTCATTCTTATATCTCTATATAATCTCAATAAGTTTTTCTGGGTGAATATAAAGCATCTAAATGCTTGCCCTTATACATATCTGGCCGTAGCCCTTAATGTGTACCATACCCGCAAATCATATTGGCATTTTCAATAATCATTCATTCCTTTTATTAAGTTTTAATAAAACAAGTTCATAGAAATGAAAAACATAGAAATGAAAAACATCAAAACAAAGAACATATAATTTAGATTACAAATGTCGAAATCAATCTTCAGTTCTTTTTTTTTAGACAATCTAAAGTTTCATAATCCATAAGATCGTCATTCTCATGATTGAAGTCGTTT
>NC_027756.1:36944712-36945369 GCF_000695525.1 Brassica oleracea var. oleracea
AGCGAAATCAAGGTTGTTGATTTTCGACATCTGAAGTTATAGATTAACATTATTAGATCTTTTAGGAATAGTTTATAATGTTTAAACGATTAGGGTTTTATGTTCAAACAATCAAACAAGCCTTCACAGCCAAGATCTATGCCTCACGGCCAATGAGCAAGCCGCACGGCCATGGATGCAAACTAGTTTGTTTTTATGCATTTAGTTTGTCGTGTAATTGCAATCCTAACATGGTTTGTTTCTTTCAGTTCATGATGCAATCAAAACAAGCAAACCTATCGGTCAAGCAAAGATCAAGCCACACGGCTACTTGATTCAATTCAACACCATTCCTAGAAAAAGTTATAAGTGTAATTGCAATCAATCAATGTGATTAAGTTATGGTATGAATACAACAAGGCCACACGGCCACGAGTATGATCAAAGTCTAGAACAGTTTAACCTAATATGTAGTTTCAGTTTTCGATTTTAAAATAACCTAAACTAGGTCATTAGGGTTTTAGTTTAAACAAGCCAAACAATCATATTTGAGTTTGAACAATCCTAACAATAGTTCTATGTGATCAAATCAACCAATCAATGTTCAATTTCAAACAATCAAAATTGATTTTCAGAATTAGGGTTTTAGTGTTTCGATTTTATTAACAAGCAATTTCA
>NC_027756.1:36945419-36945921 GCF_000695525.1 Brassica oleracea var. oleracea
TTTCGAATTAGGGTTTAGGGATTTCGAAAATTTGATCTTAGATCTAAGGGATTTGATTTAAGATTCAAAACCTTTAAGGTTTTGATTTTAATTGATCAATGGATCAATCTCGATTTTTAGGATTTTGGGATCGAACTTATAGAGCTTCGATTTACTCGCTTAGGGATTGATCTATTATCCTATGGCTTTCATCTTAGAGATTATATTTTAGGGTTTCATTCTTTACAATCAACCAAATTCGATTCATTATGTTCTTAGAATTTGAAATACCTTTAGTTTAGTTGTTTGTAGAAACCGGACCACCAAGAGAGAACCTTGAGCTGGACAGCGAGCTGGAACGGAGTCGCGAACGGATTAGGGTTCGTCGGTATCGTCGGGTTCGGATTAGGGTTCCAAAGCAAATCAGCGTGCACTGTATCTGTGTGTGAGGGCGCTTCGGTGGTCAGATCGATAAACGGTTTGCACTGACTGATTCGTCTCGGCCAGGGCTTCGATTTGATAT
>NC_027756.1:36946041-36948336 GCF_000695525.1 Brassica oleracea var. oleracea
TGTTGTAAACTTAAGGATTTAGAACTGTAAGTTTCTGTATATTATTAATGAATAAGTGTTCCCTTTATATAGGGGTTACAAGAGAGATAAATGGAAATACAATAATAGGAAAAATTACAAATTATAAACATAAACGAATTAGGAAATAGGCAAGTTGTACCCGCCTCTCTCTCCTCTCCAAGTCTCGCGGCCGCCTCTCTCTCTCTAGGGTTGGACCGTCTCTCTCTAAATGTATAGGCCGGTTATGGACCGGACCGGTTATGGACATCCACCAATTGATTTATAACAACAATATCAATATTTCAAATTAAAAAAATGTATTTAAATTAAAATAAATTTTATAAATAGATTAATATACAATTAATTATATAGTGGCATGTATAAAATCTAACAATACTAAAAGTATGATATCAAGCTCTCTAAGCGCATCTACGTGGGATTGGAAATTCAGACCAATCAGAGATTGACTTTCTGCCACGTCACTTATTTCCTCGGTCTGAACCGGATCATGATTTATGTATCTGAGAGGGTCCCATTTTGAGATCCATCGTCAAACCCTTCATCTTCCTGCACCTCCCTTCTTTCATCAAACGTATAAAAAAAATATCACTCACGAATAGATCAACGTTACATCTCCTTCACTCCTTTAAGGAAAAACCACATTCAACACACAATTTTGCCTTCAGTTCCAAATTAAATCCCTTCTAAACATCTCTCTATTACATCTACCCTTTCATTTCAATCTGAATCCAGTCGTTTCATGTATCTATGAAAGCTCTCCTATAAATTTAGGGCCAAACACGACTAAACCCTCGCCACAATCCACCGCAAAAACATGTCGTCAGCAGATTCGTCTTTCTCAATTCCCGTCTTCCTTTATTGATGATCTTCATCATGATTTATGTCTCGGCTTCATACATCTCCCTCGACAGTCTCCATCTGGATTGATTCAACGTATTGGATTGCATATATGTTGGCTTACGGTATGAAACTTACCTTATATTTTGTTTTTCATCATTTTCATTTTAGTTTGGCATCTATTAAAGCTTTCTAGAGTAGATTGTGGATACATTGTATGTCAGGAAAAAAATAGTGTTACTGTGGTTGAAGAAAATATGGAGAGCCTTAAGAAGTACATGTATTTATTTATTGAGTCAACATTTCCCTTTCTGGTTCTAAAAATTTGTTTTAATGTTTCTATTTTCTTTCAGAAACTTCTGAATCTTCTAAAGAAAAAGCTGAGAGTTTCATTGAAGGGAAATAAAAAGGACGCCACTGAATTCTTGGAGGTATATCATTTTAATAAAAAAAATTCGTTCACTAATGTTTTGGCTGGTTTATAAAAAATAGCATGCATCATGTAATGTTTTGTTAGGAGATGAATGAGAAAGAAGCTACATAGATGAAAGAAATCATGGGTCTAAAGGGGAATGGAGTTCTATGTGTCTACCCTCGGGAAAAGAACATCAAAAACATGCTGTCCATCTCAAAAGAGAAGAAGAAAGAGCACCAACGAGTTCAAGCAGGTATAATCATATATGGTTTGATTTCTCATGTGTAAACATCTGCAACTTTTCATATATGATAACTCCATTCTTCACAATTGAAGTTTGTCCTTTAACTTGGATGAAACTTACCTCATCTTACACAATTGAATTAACGTTGTTACTTTCTTTTATGCAGACTTTTTTTCTTAGTTTTGCTTTTTATGATTTCAAGAATAAAATCAGGTTAGTCCTGTGGATGGCACCGTTCTGAGGTTCGGGGAGTTAAAAGAAAGTAGAGGGATGAACGAGCAAGTCAAAGGACATTCCTACTCAGCACCAGGTCTTCTCGGAACAAACTCACCTTCCCATGGTACCTGAAGGTAAGGATGAATCTGAGAAAGAAGTTGTTGCAGATAAAATCGACAAGTCTTGGTTGAGAATCTCTTTGGCTTCTCCAAAACTACGGGAGAGCATCTCAGCTAGGTCAGTGAAATATTAGCACGTCTAAGCAGTGACTTTAGTGTCAAGAAAATTGCAACTTATATGATCGAGTTTTCTTGCAGTCCGATGAAGGGGATCTATTATTGTGTGATATACCTAAGACCAGGGGACTATCATCGTATACACTCTCCAGCTGACTGGAATGCATTGGTTCGTAGACACTTTGCAGGTTTGGTTACTCACTAATCTCTCATGACCTTTGTAACTATTGGTATCTTTCTAAAAACACTTTTTTTCTCAGGGAGGTTGTTTCCTGTGAATGAGTGTGCTACAAGAACTATAAAAAATCTCTATGTTGAAAATGAAA
>NC_027756.1:36948774-36963352 GCF_000695525.1 Brassica oleracea var. oleracea
ATAGCAGATACAAATTTGAGTCTAGGGAATGTGATAAAATAGCAAGGGCTTTCTCCGATCGAGGTCTTCCTCTCTCCGCTTTCAGACCATTAGGGAGGTGGAATATTCTTTTATTAATGTCTTTAGTAATTGGTCGATGCAGGTAGGTGTATTCAACATGGGATCAACTGTGGCGGTTCAAACAGTTCCTCAGATTACAGATTCTGTGTGAAACTCTGTTTGTTAATGACAGTGTCTGAATATGACCCTTTGACAGGCTAATAGCGGTTGAGTGTTGGAGCTACCTAGATGCCTAGAAGAACTCGCTGGCAAGCAATGCTTCTTTCATGATTCAAGTGAAACCATACAATTTCACTCCCAACCATGGCACCTTCACGTACAATGTCTGCAACTTCTGAGGACGTGTCTGTGAAACTCTTTTTTGTGCACTACGTGTCTGTGAAACTCATTCAGAGATAAACAAAGCTTAGTAAAGAAAACATCTTCAACAGCGGTGATTGAAATAACGCATCTACTTATTAGTTATAGGTTGAAAGCAGCAACACAACTCCACAAGCGGCATGGCAGATTGCACAACCACCTGCTTCTGGCACCAACCCGATGGATGGGGCTACAAAAGGGATGGACGTTGATCAACCAACACCACCCAGCTTTGGAGATGAGGAGAAGAGCCTCTAACGCCCCTGGAGTGATTGTTGGAAGTACTACAATTCGTCTTTCCCACCAAGTTTTCTTTTCCTACATTACAAGCTCTACGCAATTACTCTTTTCCGTCGTTTGTGTTTTTCCTATTTTCTTTTTAAAATTTCCTGCAACAAGCTCCATCTGAGAACATTGTTATTTTAATTTAAATTAAAGGAAGTTTGATGGCTTAACATGTTCACTAATATTCGTCTGGTATAATTAACATGTGGCTACCTTTAGTTAGTCCCTTGATGCATCAACATAGACTTCACTTAATGCACCAATCAAAAACCTCACCTTAATCGCATCGTACTTTTAATACTCTCTATTTTCTTAAAGAAATACAGTGATTTGATCAAGTAACATAAATTCCGTAGCATTCAACCGTCTACTGATAGTATCAATTTTTTTTTTTGTAAACTAATAGTATCAAATCTTAAACCCGATAAAAAGGTCATCAACTAAAATCTGAATGACACTAAAATAGAACCAACCAAAAATAGTGACACACGGTGAGGCAAATAATACCAAAAAAACATCAAAAGACACACACATGTCAAATGATCGTCATTTACAAGGTTTCTTAAAGTAAATCAAGAACACACCTACACCTCCCTACTTATTCCCTGACCCACAATTCTGCAAATATCTACAACGCAACAACACACGTTTAAGAATAACTTCACCTACAGGATTAATTACTCCATAAAGCAACAAGCCAACAACATATACGACCCCGCGCGGGGGTTCCGCCCCTAATATCTATCTTATTAAAAGAGAAACATTGTGTTGGACATAACCTTTATTTTGTAAATTTTAAATTAAATACACCTTTCTACTTTATAGTTAAACTTACATTAAATCACTAATATTTTTTTATTTATATTACTATCAATGTTTCTAGGCAATATACTAATTTTTTTATAATACTATCCATGTTTCCAAACAACACTATAATTAATCTTGTGTCCAAACAATATAAAATATTAGATTTCATCTTTTTCTTTCAAATTATTTAGATAAATTAAATAATTGAAAAATTCAAATAATTATAAAACAACGAAAATAAATAAAACTTATTTTTACAGGTTTAAATACTAAAACAAAATTCAATCAATAATATATCAGTTAAATTAATGGATTATTTTATTTATATTTCCTAAATAATGGTTATATCATTTATTTAAGTAACATAATAATTCAATAATAGCCATTACATATAATATATATAAATTTTTTACATTGTACAATAAATATAATAATAAAACTAATTATGAAAAATGTTCAAAATATATGTTATTTAGGGAAAAATGCTTAACACTAATGGATAACAACAAATTTAAACGATTATAAGATAAACAAAATTATTAACAAGATAAATTTTACAAAAAGCTATAATAAAATTAATTAAGCTATATAAAAAGGAGAAATATGGTCAAGACATATTTCTTTGCGATGGTACGGAACAAGGTGGTACTTGTGATATTTCGGCTTGGGACATATTTTATTTGGCAGTTTTTCGGATGTTAATTACTATTGGATGGGTTATGTCGGCGATAAGAAAGAGAGAAAATAAAGAAGGTATGAAATCCTTAGCTCCACCACATGTTAAGCATACGAGAATTGAGTTTGACCAGAATAAGGAAAGTAGTTCTGAGTTAATCTGAGACTGGAGTTGGCCTAGTGGATGAGGGCGTGGAAGATGGTCGGATCTCACTTATCTGCCTGGGTTTCTCGGTCTGGTATCCTAAATCTCGCGTTAATGATGTGCCCCGGAGACACGGTCGCCAACTCTCCTAAAAGACCTTTCTTTCATGCGATTGGCGTACATAAATGGGATCTCCAATAGCTGGCCCAAAAGTTGGATAGGGGTCAAGACGCAGTCGGGCGCTGGTGGCTTACTCAAGTGCCCCCCGAACCACGCGAAATGGTCACCTATTACACGGCTCACTAACTCCGCCTTTATCGTTTTTAATTATTTTATATCTATCATTTTCTTTATCAAAATTTTGTAGAACGTCATAATTTCATAAAATTGCAAAACAATGAACTGTAAAATTTAGATTAAAAGGTGACAAATTATGAAACTATAAAACAATTTAAATCAAATTGGATTACATATCGGTCATCCATCGGTTCATTCGGTTAGTCTCGGGTTTTAGTGCTTTTTTTAAATATGTATATTTTTAAAACCTAAATTGAATTATGATTAACCGGTTTGACCGGTTCGAGTCGAATTTAAAAGCACTGATTTTTTAAAAAAATATTTTAAATACACAAAAATTTTACAAATTAACAAAATACTAGATCTTGACCCGCGCAACCGCGCGGATGTTTGTTTGCATATATTTTTATATACAATTTTGTTTACAATTCTAAATTGGTATATTATATAATATATATAAAGTATGTATATCACTTTTTAAAACATAATATTTTTATCATATATGTTTTTTTTATTGTTTCAAACTTTTACATATATTTATATTTTTTTATTTAATTTTTTAGAATTTTATTTCATTATATAACTCGTAATTATATATAAAGATTGGTAAATATTGTTTAATTGCTATTTCATTATTTAACTCATAATTATATATAAAGATTTCTTATACTTTTTTTTGTTTGTTGGATTAGTATTTCATTATTGAATAAAAAATTGAAATAGAATTTGGAAAATATTAAAATATTATTATTTCCAAGGATAAAAAAAAACATTTCACAAATAGATAGTGGTCGCTTTCTGAGACCAGATTTTTCTAGTGAAAAAGGAAAATCAAATAGATAGTGAGTCACAATCTTTACTTATAGTTTACACTAATCAGAAAATATTTTGAAACTTACTTGCTACAGAGGTTACACAATTTCTCTGTTCAACTGCTGTTGAAGCTTGGCCAGTCCCACAATCTATACCTATGATTAGAAAATTTAATTTTCTTAGAACTCAATGCACATTGCGTAAAGAGAACCTGATCAGAACTTCAGTTCGTAATGATAAACATACTTTTATATCACTTGCTGTTGTTAGTCGGTGTACATGGAGTGATCAAGTGTCCTTGATTTGCAGGATTTGGAACAGCACGACTTGGAATGTATCCAACACCTTCGTATAATCTATTGAAAACAGAAGGTAAAGGGATATCCAAAACTCCATTTCGTTTTCTACCAAGTTTGGTTTGAACATGAACAAAATTGCCATCATTCTGTTTTCGTCTTGCTGTCCTATCTCTTCCTTTGGTTGAATTCACCAAAGGGGGAGCACTTGGTTTACGTTTCATTGTGCCTGCAATGGTATTAGTTCAACACCAATTCGATATATATTATACGTGTTTCATGTGGAAATTTAATTGACCTGTTCAGGTTTTGAAGTAGTCAAAATATCTCTGCTCCTTGTGAAATGAAAACCAAACACGGTGATACAGAAAATGTTTGAGCAAATCTAGCAGATGAGAAACGAAATGTAGCGTTTTTGAGTTATTACTTTTAAAATATTTAGTTGCTAAAATCTAGAAATTATTGTTAGAAATGGAAGATTTATGACTTAAAAATGTAAATAAACATATTCATAAACGAAATTTGTCTCTTATTAACTATCTATATTTTATCATCGTTTTCTTTTGTGGGGATATTATTAGATTTTGTGAATTCGTATATGGTATGCAACTAATGAATATATTTTAGAAAATTACTAATTAATTTTTTTTTCTTTGTTTCAGTAATGATATTGAAATATATCAAAGACTCCAGCCAAACTAAGCCATGCGACTTCCTTTTGTTATCTTATACTCAGGTTAGTTCCTTAAACCATTTATTGTTTGATAGAATATTCAAGTGGTTTGGTTAGATAACAAGGTAATTTATAAAGAAATCCAGGATATTTCATTTTTCATGGTTTAAGGTAGTATAAATTCGTTTTGGTCAATCAGTAAGGAAATTGGAAAATTTAATTAGGAAAACAAAAACACATATTATTAAGTTCAATAAAGAGAACAAATTGTCTGTTTCAAGAAACAACAGACATTATTAAAACACCAGAACACTTAAAAAGGCCAAAAACAAAACAATAAGAAAGAAAGAAATCATCTCCATCGCCTGACACCTTCAATTTCATTTTTAATCATCTTTAATCTTCTCCATCTTGACAGACTTGAAACAAATTTTCTTTGAAGTCGAATTCTGATCAAGTTGGTCTTTTTCTTGGCGCTTTGAGAATGGGGTTGAGGTTCCTTCAGATGAATTCTGACTGTTCTTTCCAGATGCAGAAACTTTATTATTAAGTCCACAAACAACATAACATGAATAACACTAATCAAACTGTACAATTACCAAAAGGATACAAACAATATAAATACTCATAGTTTTTAAATTTTTACCTCTCCACCAGACATGATTGATGAACCATCAATAAGATGAGTGATTGGCTCAAAATTTGCCTCGATCTGAAGAATCTTATTCCCAGAACAAACTTGTGAAACCAGAAAGACATCTGATCCATTTGCAACATTTTCAGAACCAAGAGTAACACCAAAACACAGAGATTTACCAGCTAAATCTTGAATAGGCTGAGGCAAATCTGTCGGATCTTCAATCTGCATACTCAAACTTTAGTGACTCAATAAAACCACCATAATAAATCCAACAAAAAAATAAAATATATAGTACCCTCATCATAGGAGCCATCCCAAAGTTCTTCAGCTTCACATCCGACTAAGAGTTTAGCAACAGAATCAAGCATGATGACTTTGCAAGTACTTGTGTCATCTTTGACAACCATATGCAGTTTGTATCTGATCAGGAAGATCATAATAAGTTTGGCTGAATTAACAATATATATTAAAACATAGTGGAGTACTAAACTCACTTTGGTGCTACACTCGTGACCTTAGAATGACATGATGTGCACCAGAACAATGACATGATTGTTTCAAAATTTAGACTGGTACGTATCTTGTTTTGAAAAAAACTTTTTGGATATTTTGTTAGTCGTTTAAAGTTGGTTTACAAAATGGAATAGGTTTCGAGATTTTAGTGGTTATTTGTTTTTGGAATTGTAGCCATATTTATGTAATTTAGTTAGGCATAATAACAACCTTGATTAGATATTAAATGTAACATTAGTTTCTAGTAATAGGTCTATTAGGTCCAGTTTTTAAAAAAATCATACATCAATCAAGGTTAAGACTTCTCTTTTAATATATAAGATGTGTTAAGTTACTAATGACATTTCTCATCATAAAATATTTCGTGCTTGCAAAGCGCGGATCAAAATCTATTATAACCCTTAACATAAAAAAAACAAAAATCAACTTATAAAGATGTAAGAAGTTCTTACTAAGAACTAAGAACAAAAATCAACTTACTAAGAACTAACACTCGTACGGCCCAGTCACACCTAGTAGAAGTAAAAGAAACTCGTGCGCTGCTTTAATGGGGCAAAACAGTAAGCCCATTTTGATTTTTGAAGATTGGACGAAACAGAAAAGCCCAAACAAACCGAATAAAAATTGCTTCTTATGGACCTTTTTAGTTAATACTAAAATATAAAGTGCTTTCGGAGTATTAAGTCATTAATAGAGGACCAAATATGTAGTATACTAAAAATGTGTTGTCGTTCGTCTAGTCGTCTCCCTAAATTGGTCCGTCGTTCTTTAAAGTTCACTCCGATTCTCAGTCTCGTTTCCGTCGGATTCTCTCTTTCTGGTGACCGGAGTTCCGTCGCTTGAGTTTAATCCTATCGAAGAGCAGGTTAGGGTTCTATTTCCACTCTGCTGAGAAAGTGCGACTAGGTAGAAAATTGTGGAAACAGTCCTACTACTGATTCAACACTTGGTAGTTTTTTTTATGAATCAATTTCAGACCTGGTTTATTGAACATCGATTATTCTTTTTTTTTTTTTTTTAATGTAAAGGGTTTAGGGTTTTAGAAAGTGCGTTTGGTGAATCAACACCAAAGAAAGTGACCCCTTTAGTTTTTCTTATCGCAGTTAATCTCAATAATGGATTCAATCAATGATATGTTTGTTTGATTCTTCACTGAGAAACTTCCTTGTTGACTTCTCTATATATTGTTATGAAAGTGTGACCAGATCAGATCATGTAATTTGTTTTGTATTTTTCAGGTTTACAGAACTGCAAGCGCTTGCCATCCATCATGTCTAGGTGAGCTTTTTGGCTTTGTTTTTCTTTCCTGTAACCCCCCCAACAAATAAACAAGATTTGTTTTGTTCAGTATTAACCAAAAAAAAAATGATTGCTGACCTCAATGCTGTTAAACCTTCTTTATTCTCTTACTAGTTCAACATTTTCTTTAACTCATTTAAGATGTGTACAGCACTGAATGTTGGCATCTCTACATCAATTGTTACTTTTCTTTTTTTCTTCTAGAATTGAGTGTGTTCGTGTATGCTTGACAGAGAGGATTTGAGTGATACTCTTCGGATACTTGTTGCAACTGATTGCCACTTGGGCTACATGGAGAAGGATGAAATAAGGCGCCACGATTCCTTCAAGGCTTTTCAAGAGATTTGCTCTATTGCTGAGGATAAACAGGTTTTGATTTTTTTTATCCTTTCCCTTGCCACTATTTTCATTTCTTCTTCTTTTCCTCATTATTTCAAACAGGTGGACTTCTTACTCCTTGGAGGTGATCTTTTCCATGAGAATAAACCCTCTAGAACTACGCTTGTTAAAGCCATTGAGATTCTTCGTCGCCATTGCCTTAATGATAAACCCGTGCAGTTTCAAGTGGTCAGCGACCAGACTGTAAATTTTCAAAATGCGTGAGACTCTCTACTCTTTTGCTATTTTACTCTTAATCATTATCAGGAGGAACACTATATTGACTCAACATGTGCTCTCTTGTACACTTCATTTTCTCATACTGTGGATTAATCTATTCTTCCTTCGCCTTATTTTCTTCCTACAGGTTTGGTCATGTAAATTATGAGGATCCCCACTTCAATGTAGGCTTGCCCGTCTTTAGTATTCATGGAAACCATGACGATCCAGCTGGAGTGGTACATTTTCATTATTTGGTTATGAAAAATTCATTTGAATATCTTTGGAACTTGTTTATTTTGTGCAGCTTCTTCCTTAGGCATATTATTTCGTTTTTTCTTTTCTGTGGCATCTGGCAACAGGACAACCTTTCTGCAATTGATATCCTCTCAGCATGCAACCTCGTGAATTATTTTGGAAAGATGAATCTTGGTGGTTCGGGTGTTGGCCAGATTTCTCTCTACCCTATACTTATGAGGAAGGTTGGTGCAAAGAATTTGTAGCCTGGACACTTGGCTCCTCTTGGATTTACATTTAATCAAATTAATATTCAGGGTTCAACAACTGTGGCTCTCTATGGTTTAGGAAACATCAGGGATGAACGTCTCAACAGAATGTTTCAGGTAATCCAGAGGATTCCTCACCTTTTGCTATACAATTGTTTATTGTGTTAATATTTATTGCCTTGTTGGTTTTACAGACCCCACACGCTGTCCAATGGATGAGGCCTGAAGTTCAAGAAGGCTGTGACGTTTCTGACTGGTTCAATATTCTGGTGCTTCATCAAAATAGGTTGAACCCATTGCAATAGTATGTTTAGATTCTGTATTTTGATTTTGTACTCATATTCTATGACTTGCAGGGTGAAATCAAACCCCAAAAATGCAATAAGCGAGCACTTTCTTCCTCGGTTCCTCGACTTCATTGTGTGGGGCCATGAGCATGAATGCCTTATCGACCCCCAGGTCCGTTGAAACTTTGATTCTTGGAGTTGTTGCATTTAAAGAAGTGTGAGGCACAATGTGCATTGTCTCTGAGATAAACCGTTTAAATTTTTGAAGGAGGTATCTGGAATGGGCTTCCACATCACACAACCAGGATCTTCTGTGGCAACATCACTGATTGATGGGGAATCAAAGCCAAAGCATGTTC
The DNA here is from genome assembly GCF_000695525.1 of Brassica oleracea var. oleracea. Classification (NCBI taxonomy): domain Eukaryota; kingdom Viridiplantae; phylum Streptophyta; class Magnoliopsida; order Brassicales; family Brassicaceae; genus Brassica; species Brassica oleracea. The sequence goes on from NC_027756.1 coordinate 36,957,387, forward strand.
TTCTCTTAGAAATCAAGGTTCTTCAGCTAACAATCTGAGACTTTTATCTTTACTTTGATCGTACTGCTTAATCTACTTGCCTCAAGTATGGGTTCTTGCTCTTTTTAATCAAGCATGTAAGCCTGAGTAATTTCAATATATGACTTGCAGGGCAATCAATATCGTCCTACGAAGATACCTTTGACATCTGTGAGGCCTTTTGAGTATACAGAGGTAAAAAAAAAAGTTCCCTAAATGTTATGGCGGTGACAGACTTCTATGCTTACATATTTTCAAAGTGCAGATTGTTTTAAAGGATGAAGATGATATTGATCCCAATGATCAAAACTCAATTCTCGAACACTTGGATAAAGTGGTAACTATTCAATTTTCTCGTATTTCATGTGGATATTTGTTTTTCTCCTGCCTCTTTTTTGATTATGCCTCTAAGAATATCTACAAAATTGTTAGGTCAGAGATCTAATAGAAAAAGCAAGCAAAAAAGCTGTCAACAGATCAGATATCCAGCTCCCGTTGGTTCGAATCAAGGTAATTTGTTTCCGGCTTCCATGCTTCCTTCACACCGCTGCAAGTTCTAGCAACTCTCACATAATTAAACCTTTATTGTCCAACAAAAGTAGAGGCATGGACACCCACCCATAGCCACAAACTCATACTCTATTTGTTTTATTTCAATGACCAAAAAAAGACTGAGATCAGGTTCAATCTTTCAGGTAGATTACTCTGGATTTATGACGATAAATCCTCAAAGATTTGGACAGAAATATGTGGGAAAGGTACCTAAAAATTAGTTGGTATAATTTGATGTTCACCATCTTTCTGCAATGTTTGGTTAACTTGTGATAAATTCTGAAACAATTACAGGTTGCAAATCCCCAGGACATTTTAATATTCTCCAAAGCTTCTAAGAAAGGTCAACGCGAAGGTAGGGGCATTTGGACAATATTGTTGCGTTTTATCTAATGTGATTTAGTTATCATATATTTCTATCTTCCATTTTACAGGCACCATCGATGATTCTGAGCGGCTCCGTCCAGAAGAACTGAACCAGCAAAATATAGAAGCACTAGTAGCTGAAAGCAACCTGGTACATCCCGCAACCCTTCTATCGTTATGATTATGTTATTGGCTTCAGCCCCTGTAGAACTTTCACCAAAGAATGATATAGACTTGATTCAATAGATTACGAAATGTGCTTGAATACACAACGGGATAATCACTCTTATCCTCTTTTGCAGAAAATGGAGATCCTTCCAGTTAACGATCTTGACGTTGCTCTTCAAAATTTTGTGAACAAGGATGATAAACTAGCTTTCTACTCATGCGTTCAGTACAATCTTCAAGAGACTCGTGTATGTACTTCTTTTTTTTCGGTCACCATTGAAACTAAGTTCTACGTAGGATATAGTTGTTACTCGGTAGCACGATTGTTGTATTTATGATGTTCTCTTCCCATTTTTTCAGGGTAAACTTGCAAAAGATTCAGATGCCCAGAAATTTGAGGAGGACGATCTGATTCTTAAAGTGGGAGAGTGCTTAGAGGCAAGACGATTTAATTTCAGTTATTTTATCTCGTAGATTGTGGGAAGGTATAAAATATCAACCTACTAGTTGCACTATGTTTGTGCAGGAACGCTTGAAAGATAGGTCAACTCGACCCAGTGGTTCCTCACAGTTTTTATCCACTGGATTGACATCAGAGGTTTATATTCTTTCTAAGAGTTTCCTTGCAGTTTCTGACTTCACATTCATCTCTGTCATGCCGTCGCTTTCTTACAATGCTGTTTTCTGCCTGAGATTGGTACAGAATTTGACGAAAAGAAGCAGTGGCATCGCGAATGCTTCTTTCAGTGATGATGAAGACACGACTCAGATCTCTGGTTCAGTGCCTGCCACTAGAGGACGGAGAGGTTCATCCACTGGTACATCTCGTGGCAGAGCTAAAGCCCCAACCAGAGGAAGAGGCCGAGGTAAGGCCTCGAGTGCGATGAAGCAAACCACTCTTGATGGTTCTCTTGGTTTGCGCCAGTCTCAGAGGTATTTTTTTGTCATAACGTTTAACCAAGTACGGTTTGGTTCAGCTAGCTAATGTCATGTCCGTGATTTGTCTTTCATTAGATCTGCTTCAGCTTCCTTCAAAAGTGCTTCTACCATTGTAGAAGACGATGTGGATTCTCCTTCAAGCGAAGAAGCAGAGCCTGAAGATCTTAACCAAGTTGACAGCAGTTCGGTATGAACAATTCCTACATTGTTATTCATTTGTGCACTGCAATTAGTTCGTCTCATCATGATTCTTGCTTCAATATCAATTAAAGGAGGAGGAAGAGAACACTAGAGGCAAAGGACGGAAAAGACAAGCTACTACTAAGAGAGGCAGAGGTAGAGGTACGGTGACATCAAAACGTGGTAGAAAAAACGAAAGCTCTTCTTCACTTCATAGGCTGCTCAGTAGCAAAGACGAAGACGAGGACGAAGATGATGAAGATATTGAAAAGAAGCTAAACAGATCTCAGCCTCGGGTATGTTAATCACATCTATTTTTCCATTTTCTTTGCTGTTTCGGGCTCGTTAGTGAGTTCAAGTTCCTGTTTACCATATGATATTTGCTCACTTAGTTGTATGATTTGTAAACGTAGGTTACAAGGAACTATGGAGCTCTAAGAAGATAAAATGGCAAGCTCTCCGACGTCCCAGCTCACAACGAAGCTTTATAGTGTTTTTTTCTCTTCATTCGTAGCGACTTCTCACGCCAAATAACGCTGAAAAGAGCAACCAAACACTGATGAGTCTTTGTGAAATGGGTAGTGAGAATTTTGTAGTGTACTTTTTACCGTGCTCTTTTTGAGTTTTGATGTTGATCAATGAGGAAATATATTTTATTATCAGACATCTTTGTTTAACATCGTTTGTGTCAGTAATAATATGTAAAACGCGATCAAGTATAATGTTTAACATAGAAAACAACAAGCGGGGATAGCTCGAGCGTCAGACTGAAGATCTGAAGGTTGCCTGTTCCATCCACGCTCACCGCAATTTTATAACTTTTGTTTAAATTAATTTTATATGATTTTGGTTAATATGAATTATTATTCTAGTTTTGATTTACATTATTAAGTTACTGTTGTGAAACAATAGATTTAAAGCTGAATGTTTATGTATTTCATTAATGAATAAGTGTTCCCTTTTTATATAGGAAATTACAAGATAAGTAAAAAAGAAAGTATCAAAAACCTAAATCAACTAGGATTAGGAAAGACTACTAATACATAATATGGAAAGGTTACAAAGAATGAAAATCTTAATCATGCAAGAAAAAAGAAACACATGAATGTGGCTGTCTCTTTCTCTCTACTCAATAGGCCAACTCTCTCTCTTCTCTCTCTCCTGCGGATGGGCCGGTTATGAAAATCCATCAATTGATTTATAACACTCCCTTTGGATGTCATAACCATACAGGGATTGTAATACGCTTAATGTTGCCTCATTAAAACTTTATCATGAAAAATCTAGTGGGACAAAAACATGATGAAGAAAAAAGAGTACAACACGTACTACTCCCCCTGATGAGAACCTCAGTGGAGGTCTTTCAGCCTACGCATCCCAATCTGATGCGTGAGCTTCCTGAATGTACAGGTCGGAAGTGCCTTACTGAATAAATCGGCCTAGTGATAAGCCGAGTTATCACTAGACCGTACTTGGATCACTTTTACCTCTCCGGTCTTTTGCAAATCGTGGGTAAAGAAGAACTTATGCAAAATATGTTTTGTCCTATCCCCTTTGATATAACCATCTTTGAGCTGAGAATGCAAGCCGCATTGTCCTCGAAGATAATGGTCGGCTCTTTGCACTCGACCATCCCACAATCTGATCTGATATGTTGGGTCATCGACCTCAACCAAACGACCTCGCGGCTAGCCTCATGAATGGCTAGTATTTCCGAATGATTGGATGATGTGGCCGCGATGGTCTGTTTCATGGAACGCCATGATATGGCCGTACCTCCATGTGTAAAGACGTATCTTGTCTGTGATCGAGCTTGATGTGGATCTGATAAATATCCAGCATCAGCAAAGCCAACTAAACCATCCTTATTATGGTTAGTATAAAACAGACCCAAGTCTTTCGTTCCTTGTAGGTAACGAAAAACATGTTTGATCCCGTTCCAGTGCCTAAGGGTCGGACAGGAGATTCACGACAAAGGCTATATCAGGCCGTGTATGAGTTGCCAAATACATCAAGGCTCCAATGGCACTGAGGTAAGGCATTTCGGGACCAAGGACATCCTCATCGTCCATCTTGGGACGAAATGGGTCAGTGTCCAGGCCGAGTGATATCACGACCATGGGACTGGTCAGAGGATGGCAATCGGCCATGTTAAACCTCTTGAGTACTTTCTCTGTGGATGCCTTCTGATGCACAATTATACTATCACTTATGTACTCAAGCTGTAATCCCAAACATAATTTTGTTTTCCCGAGATCTTTCATCTCAAATTCTTTCTTAAGGTATTCAACGGTCTGGGAAATCTCTTCAGAGGTTCCAAGGATGTTGAGATCATCAACATACACAGCTATGATCACGAACCCTTGATTTTCGAATTTCTTTATGAAAATACATGGACTGATAGGGTCATTTCTATATCTCTCTTTCTCTAGGTACTCACTGAGTCTATTGTACCACATTCGTCCGGATTGTTTCAGTCCATAAAGAGATTTTTCCAACTTAATACAATGTTGGTCTCGAGAACTCTCTTTGTTTTTCAATTCAATACCCTCTGGGACTTTCATATAAATGTCATTATCCAGTGGGCCATAAAGGTATGTTGTTACAACATCCATTAACCGCAAATTCAGACCCTCTCTCACGGCCAGACTTATCAAAAATCTGAAGGTCGTAGCATCCACCACAGGGGAGTATGTCTCCTCATAATCTTTTCCAGGTCGCTGTGAGAATCCTTGTGCAACAAGTCGGGCTTTATACCTCACGGCTTCTTCTTTCTCATTTCTCTTTCTCACAAAGATCCATTTGTATCCCACTGGTTTAATATCATGAGGTGTTCGGATTATTGAACCAAACACACCTCTATTTCTCAGTGATTCTAACTCCACGTTTATGGCTTCTTTCCACTTAAGCCAATCTGATCTTTGCATGCATGCATATATAGACGTGGTTTCTTAATCCTCATTATCCATAAGTTCAAGTGCTACTTCATAAGCAAATAAATCATCCATGTCGACATGTTTTTTATTCCACTGTTTCCCAGACAAGACATAATTCATTGAGATCTCATTATTATTTGTACCATTAGTACCATGAATCTTGGCGTCCCAAGAATCATTGTTTGGCACATCAGGGCCGGCCACTTTAGTGGCATCAGGTCTGGCCATGTCTAAAGCCGGGTTGGTCGCGGCCACATCACGGGCTTGATCGGCCGCAGCCGTGTCTGGTGTCTTATGAACCTTGGTTGCACCTTTCTTTATTTTCCGAGGGTTCTTATCTTTGAAACCTATAGGTCTACCACGTTTCACACGCTGGCTAGACTCTGTAGCAACTTGATTGTGTCCCTCTTGAACATCAATTCTTATTGGTGCATTAGCAGCAGGTATGTATGACTTGGTCACGCTTTTCGGGTCAGCAAAAGAATCTGGAAATTGATTAGCTAGCTTTTGTAAATGTATAATCTTTTGAACTTCAAGATTACACACTTCAGTTCGAGGATCTTGCCAAGAAATGGATGTTTGATTCCATGAAATTTCTTTTATCATTTTGCTGCTATCTCCCCCTAAGGTCGGATGTTCGGATTCATTAAAATGACAATCCGCATATTTGGCCTTAAACAAATCACCCGTAGTTGGCTCAAGATATTTTAAAATCGTGGGGGAGTTAAATCCGACATATATCCCCATCCTCCTTTGAGGTCCCATCTTTGTTCTCTGTGGTGGAGCTATAGGAACATAAACGGCACA
>NC_027756.1:36963427-36966240 GCF_000695525.1 Brassica oleracea var. oleracea
GCGTGAAGGACCGCATGTCCCCACGCTTAGACCGGAAGTCTCGACCTCATGAGTAATGGTCGGGCTATGAGCTGTATGCGTTTTATAAATGACTCGGCCAAGCCGTTTTTTGTATGTACATGTGCCACGGATTGTTCCACACTTACCCCCATGGACATACAGTAGTCATTAAACGCTTGGGAAGTGAACTCACCAGCATTATCAAGACGTATAGTCTTTAATGGAAAATCTGGAAAGTGTGCTCGTAATCGAATTATCTGAGCAAGCAACCTGGCAAAGGCCAAGTTCCTGGTCGACAGGCGACGGACATGCGACCATCTAGTGGACGCATCTATGAGGACATGAAATATCGAAATATCCCACAAGGTGGGTGAATTGGTCCACAGATGTCTCTTTGAATTCTTTCCAGAAAGTTTATAGTCTCTTTAGTGACTTTAATTGGTGATGGCCTAGAAATGAGTTTCCCTTGGGAAGAAGCAACACAAGATATGTGCTTAGGGATGACTCGTTTCTCTTTAAGGGAATGGCCGTTCGAGTTCATAATCAGTTTACGCATCACGGACGACCCGAGATGACCCAGTCGGTTGTGCCACAAAATGAAGTTATCGATTGCCTCTTTATTAAAAATGGCATTAGCTTTGATCATATTGACTTTAGTGTGGTAAAGACCAGTAGATAGTGCGGGTATGCATTCTAAGACTTTCTTATTGCCATGGACGAGTTCAAAGATTTGAAGAAATTCTTTGTTTACCTCGCCCTTGGTTTCAATATGAAATCCATCCATTCGAATGTCTTTAAAGCTTAATAGACTTCTCATAGAGTTGAGTGAATACAAGGCATCTGATATCTCAAGATGTGTACCCATAGGCAACATAATACTAGCCTGGCCGTGCCCCTATATGAGGCTGGCAATACCCGCAATGGTTGAGATGTTGGCGTTTTTAAGAGTTAGATTTATGAAGTATCTCTTATCTTTAAGAATCGTGTGGCTTGAGCCACTGTCCACAACGAGTACATCCTTGTTCTTGTTCATCTCTAAAACAAGATTCAAAAGGATGCAACTTAGAGACTTCATATATATAAGGAAAGCTTTTATTTTATTATATAGGTCTTTAAAACAAGTTTAAATAAAATACAACATAGAATTTAAAAAAAAACACCAAAACATAGAAATCAGATTATAATGTCGAAATCACTTCAGTCTTTAAGACAATCCGAAGTTTCATAATCTATAAGATCATCCTTGTCATGATCGAAGTCTTTTTCATTGTCTTGACAAAACCATATGGGCTTCAGGATTCTTCCCTTTCAAACTCTCTTGATAAAGCTCAACAAGATGCTTTGGAGTTCTACAAGTCTTAGCCTAATGATTGTCCATTCCACATCTATGGCACACTGATTTACTTGATTTGGTCGAGTGTTGATGCTTAAACGAAAATCCACGTCCACGACCATGACCTCGTCCAAATGAGCCACGATCATGTCCATGATCTCGTCCATGATCTCGTCCATTCTGATTACCTCGTCCGCGGCCAGAGAAACCTCGGCCACGGCCACGTCCGTATCTACTTCCTCGACCACGGCCATAATAGCTGTTTCCTTGGACATGGTGGGACTCTTTATCGTCCTCGGTGTTGTGTGCTTCAGGTGGTGTTGCTGAGCCAACATGTCTCATCTCACTGTTTCTTATTAATAACTCATTATTCTGCTCAGCAAGCAAGAGACAAGAAATAAGATCAGCATAGGTCTTAAAACCTTTCTCTATGTATTGTTGTTGTAACAACACATTGCTTGTGTGGAAAGTGGAAAAGGTTTTCTCAAGCATATCCTGATCTGTAATACTTTCACCACACAGTTTCAACTTTGAAACGATCTTAAACATGGCCGAGTTGTACTCGTCTACGGACTTATAGTCTTGGATTCTTAGATCCCTCCAATCAGACCGAGCCTTTGGTAAGATCACCGTTCTCTGGTGATCATATCTTGATTTCAATTTGTTCCAAAGCTCTAGTGGATTCTCAATGGTTAGTTATTGATCCTTGAGACTCTCAGCTAGATGGTGACAAATGATCAAGATGGCTCTGTAATGATCTTTCTCATTTGAGTTTTTGTCCTCGGTGATACATTCACCGAGACCTTTGGATTTCAATATGATCTTGGTATCAAGCGCCCAATGAAGGTAATTGTCTCCAGAGACATTTAGGACAGCAAAATCCAAGTTATTGATTTTCGACATCTGAAATCATAGATAATATAGGTCTTTTAGAAATAGGGTTTTTTAGTTTTTAAAAACATTCAAGTAAAGCCTAATGGCCAAAGTATATGCCTTACGGCCAAGTAGAAGCCACACGGCCAAGAAAGAGAAGCCACAAGGCCAAGATTCAATTTAGGGTTAATGCATATAGTTTTACATGTAATTGCAATCCTAAGATGGTTGGTTTCTATCAGTTCATGATTCAATCAAACAATCAAACAAACCAATCAGCCAAGTAATAGAACAAGCCACACGGCTATTTAGTTTAATTCAACATCATCCCTATAATTAGATCTAAGTTCAAATGCAATCAATCAGTAGTGATCAGGTTTGGATATGGATGCAACAAGGCCACACGGCCACAGATGATGATCTAGAACAATTTAACCTAGAATGTATTAAGGCCACACGGCCACAATCTAATTTGATTTCAAAGTGATAAAAACTAGATCATTAGGGTTTTAACCAAGTCAAGCAATTCAGATTCAGGTTTAAACAATCCTAATCAATATTTTCTAGGTGATCAAACAAACAATTAAATTTCAAATCAAAATTAAAA
>NC_027756.1:36966393-36978568 GCF_000695525.1 Brassica oleracea var. oleracea
TGTTTTAATCTTTACAAACAATCCAAATTCAATTCTCATGTTCTTAGAATTAGGGTTACCTTTTGTTTGCAGATTGTAGAAACCGGACCACCAAGAGAACCTCGAACGGACGCGAGCTGGAACGAGCTGGAGTTGAAGTCACACGAGCTGATCGATGTCGGGTTGCGAGCTGGCTGATCGGGGAATGCGAGCTGTAGCTGTCCGGGATGCAAGCTGAGAATGGATGGAGCTGAGGTTGTGTTCGTCTAGTATCAGAAACACCTTAGGGTTGAGGCTGATCGGATAAACACGAGCTTGAACGCTTGCAAGAACAGATTAGAGTTCGTCGGGTTAGGGTTCAAGGTCGCCGGCTAGGTTTTAGGTTTAGGAGTTTTTCGATTAGGTTTTTAGGTTCAGGGTGTTTAGGGACTATCGTGTTGATAACGTGTTGTGAAACAATAGATTTAGAGCTGAATGTTTCTGTATTTCATTAATGAATAAGTGTTTCCTTCATATAGGGAATTACAAGATAAGTAAAAAGGAAAGTATCCAAAACCTAAATCAACTAGGATTAGGAAAGACTACTAATACATAATATGGAAAGATTACAAAGAATGGAAATCCTAATCATACAAGGAAAAGGAAACACATGAATGTGGCCGCCTCTCTCTCTCTCCTCAATAGGCCGACTCTCTCTCCTCTCTCTCTCCTCTCTCTCTCTCCTGCGGATGGGCCGGTTTATGGACCGGGCCGGTTATTGACATCCATCAATTGATTTATAACAGTTGCAAATTTGTATAATATCGAAAAAGTAAATGAATTTTTGTTTAAAACTAGCTTATTTGAGATTTTGTATTACAATGTCATCTTTATATTTTATGTATATTTTGTATGAATTAGTGAAACATAAAATTTACTAGGTAGATTTTTGGATAATTTAATAGTATATATTTATAAGGTTTATAATAGTTTTAACAACGTTTTCATATCTGATCCAGCCTGTATGTGAACCGGTAAATCTGGTGATTCGTATATATCCGGTCTGGAATTAGTTAAAATCTGATATATAAATAACTTAGAGAAAATTCTTTAAAAGCCCAAAAACCTACCACTAACATGCGATCCAATATTGGTTAACCTGATAAAATCCCACATAAAGCCTGATGATATTGTTAAAAAAATTGATTCAAACTTTTGACTCGAATTAATATTTTTTCAAACAGGAATCTTGTTTAACTTAGGTATTTCGATCATATTCATACTAATCTTCAATGTGTTTCGACAATAAATAGAACCTCTTTCCAGATTTTCAAATGAGGTTCTATATCATTTTTTAATATAATGAAACATATAAATTTTATCCATAATTATATATATTAACATTTTCTATATGATTTATGTTTAAATTTGTGTATAGAATTGATTTTTGTTATTTGAACTCTATTTTTAGAGATATCAGATAATTCTAACTTGAATATCTTTATTTAACCCGTTTGTTTAACTTGTTTTAGCTAATTGTCATCAATGTATTTTTATCAAATAAAAATACATTTATTTATTTATAAATATTCTGACTTACAATATTTCTATATTATAAATCAAAATTAATTATTTCACATTTAAATATTTTTAACAGTTTATATTTTAAAATTAAAATATATTGTAAGATATATGAATATGTGTATATTATAAATCAGAATTAATTATTTCAAATTTAAATATATTTAAATTTTTATATTTTAAAATATATGAATATGTGTGATGCAATTTTAGATTATAAGGTAACTATGTGTTGTCCAGAAAAGAAACTTATATAATCAATGACCTTTAAGGAACCAGTTCAACCGTATATATATGATTTTAGCCAACATAATTACTTAAGAAATGAATGTATGTGTAGCCAATATATGGGTATTCGAGACACTGAATATCCGGGATACCAAATATATGGGTGGTTACGGATCGAATCGAATCGGATAACTGATTATTCGAACGAAACGATCGGATCATGACTACCTCTAAGAACCCGGATATCCGCTTCGCTTCCACCTATCTACAACTGTTACTTTTGTTTCCAAGAACTGAGTGTGTGGAGTGATACTGATACACTTCTAATACTTGTTTGATTGCATGCACATCCATCGCCGCAAACTCATATACTGTATTTGTTATAGAAGAATATTCAATGGCCAAAGAAAGACAAAAGATGTGGTTAAATCTTTCAGGTATATTACTCTGAATTTATATACAATCACTCTATATAGTCTATCTTGCATCATTAATTGCCAAGGTTTTTAGTTCAAAAATATAAAATAAAAATTGCCAAGCTTTTGGAGCTAACAAAGGCTTGATTTATTTTGTTTCATGCAAGTCTGAAATGTCGGAAGAACTAGCGGACATTTGAGCGAGTATAATTTAAGAAGTTGAATAATATGCTTGTCAAACTAAATGTATAATCCAAAGACAAGGGCCAAGGGGAAGACGCAGTTACTTTTTTCGTAAAAAGGTTAAAAATTTAAGGGGAAAAGACAAAAAAAACAAAATATGGCCTAGCGGCAGTACTGAATGTTTCTCACACACGACTACCCGAGGTCGGCAGTTCGATACTCGGGGATAGCGGGGTGGAACTGGGTTAGCTAAAAAACCCCTGCGTTAGGTGAGCTACGGCCAGTACTGAACGTGGGATACGGTTTCTGGCGAGGTGGCCCTTCGGGGTGAGCCCAGTCACTATAAAAAGTTCAACCTATACAGTTTTAACCGGGCCTCGTGGTTTGGTGGTATAGGAACCTCGGCTGAGGTGCCCGCCATCACGAGTTCGAGCCCCGGCCCAGCGGATTTAACATCCCTTCCGTTGGGGCGCTGGACCCCCTACGGGGATAGTTTGGAATGTGGCTGCCCAGATACCAGAGTTATAAAAAAAAAAAAAAAAAAAAAAAACAAAATATGGATAAAAAAAGAGATTGAGTTAGAGATTCTTCAAATCCAAAACTGTTTCCTGATTGGCTAATCCCAGCATCTAACTCTATCAATATCCCATCTCTGATTCTCCCGTCTCTTCTCATCCACAAAACACTCGCTTTAAAACTCAAACTCCCTTAGATCAATTCTCCACCAAACCAGCAAAGAAGAAGAACGACACCACAAAGAGAAAACAAACGCTCAAAATCCTAGAGAGACTCAATGGCTTCAACATTCATGAGCTCAAGCAGTGTTCTGACCCCAACACCATTTCTTGGACAGACTAAAGGCTCCACCTTCAACCCTCTTCGTGATGCTGTCTCTCTCGGATCTCCCAAGTATACTATGGTTTGTTTCTTTTTGTCCTAAATCTCTTGTTTAAGTTTAAGAGTTTCCATCTATGCTATTAAGTTGGTGTCTGATTTTCTTTTTCTTTTTAAACTTGACATGTGAAGGGGAATGATCTTTGGTACGGACCAGACAGAGTTAAGTACTTAGGACCGTTTTCCGTCCAAACCCCGTCTTACCTCACCGGAGAGTTTCCCGGAGACTATGGTTGGGACACCGCTGGTTTATCCGCAGACCCTGAAGCCTTTGCCAAGAACAGAGCTCTTGAGGTTAGACTCTTAACTCTCACTCACTCAATTGGGTAAACACTAATCACTAATCACCATGTTACAGGTGATCCATGGGAGATGGGCAATGTTGGGAGCATTAGGTTGCATAACCCCTGAAGTTCTTCAGAAATGGGTCCGTGTGGACTTCAAAGAGCCGGTCTGGTTCAAAGCCGGTTCACAAATCTTCTCTGAAGGCGGTTTGGACTACTTAGGCAACCCAAACCTAGTCCACGCCCAAAGCATTTTAGCCGTCCTTGGCTTCCAAGTTATCCTAATGGGATTAGTTGAAGGTTTCCGCATCAACGGTCTTGATGGTGTTGGTGAAGGCAATGACTTGTACCCGGGCGGGCAATACTTTGACCCGCTGGGTCTCGCGGATGATCCGGTTACTTTCGCCGAGCTTAAGGTGAAGGAAATCAAGAATGGAAGGTTGGCTATGTTCTCAATGTTTGGCTTCTTTGTTCAAGCCATTGTTACAGGAAAGGGTCCTTTAGAGAATCTCCTTGACCATCTTGATAACCCTGTTGCTAACAATGCTTGGGCTTTTGCAACAAAGTTTGTACCTGGTGCTTGATTTTTTTAAGTCTTAAAATGTAATCCTTTTGAAATGATATGAACATAACCTTTCTTGTTCCTCTGCAAATTACAACACTCTATTTGCTATGCACAGAAAAAAAGTTCCAAAACAAATACATGTCTCTCAGCTGAATCTACAATGATCTTGTGATTGTGTTTTACTAATACAACAAACCCTAAGCGAGTGGTGGAAAACCCCTTAGCCTCTTTTGCCCCACCATTTCCGGTGGCGACCTTTATCACTATGGAGTCTTGCTTTAGTCTCTCTTAATCTAGCTTTGTAATCTTTCTTCCATGTCTCAAATCTTAGCTTCAATCTCTTGAACTCATCCTCTGGATGTTGCTGCTGTTGCTGCCCGTTTGGAGTTGCCTGCGGTCCACCTTTCACCTCCATGATAGCTCTAGCATCTTCGTCGAAATTGAGTCTCCTTTGATCAAACTCTCTTGCGAGATGATTAACAGCGTTCAGACTTCCGTTGAGCTCTCTGATTCTGAGTTCTGGAGTGTTCCCGTTGCTGAACTTAGTTGTGGGAGTTCTCACTCCGGGAGTTCCAGTAGACATTGTGTCCTCCGAGTCATAGCCGAAAGGTGACATCGATGCGTCTTGTCTTCCTCCTGCTTGACCTGTATTGTTTTCTGTAGCTAGACTCTTTCGAGCAGCAGCAAGACTCATCTGAGAGAAAAAGGAAACACTTCTTAATCTTTATTTTATGTTTGTGTCTTGAATCAGTCAAGGATGAGGAACTAACCTGCAACGATGACATTTGTTTTTGCCAAGTGTCCTCCATCGACTTCATCTTTATTTCATACTCTGACCATCTCTCCTCAAATTGTCTCAACTGATCTCTCAATGCTGTGTTTTCTTCTTCCTTCTGCACTAAAGCTTCTTCAGATTTCAAAACCCGCTTCTGGAGATCAGACATAGCTGATTGTTGAACTTGGAACCGCTCCACCGGCAAATCCTACATCACAAACGAGAGAATGTTAAAAGTGTTTGATTCAGAAGTGTACAATCTTTCTTTTGATAGTAAGTACCTTGTCTTCTGAAATCCTCCTGCCAGCTTTCCTCTTTGATTTAGTCGTCACATCGACAAGTTCTTTCTGTATTTGCATAATGTTGAATCTTTTCCGAGCCAACCATCCACGAACAGCTGCAAAAGAGACGAATGATGAGCATTAAGATCCATATTCCAAATATGACAACCAAAATCTCTAGTTAAGCAAATAAGATACCAGATTGCAAGTTTATGACTGCAGTCAACTCTCCTGCACCTGCTTCAGAAACAGACTCCGCATGGATCTTTGCTTCAACGTCAAACCTTCTTCGAGCATTTTGACCTCGTACATATGACTGAAGTACCAATGCTCCGTTTCTCATATTTTGGAAGTATTCACGAGACAAGTGACCACGGAGATGCTTTTGTAAGCCCACTATGCCGTAGAGAACTTTCTTTCTCCTATCTTCAAAGACACCAATCTGTAAAAAAAATTGAAGTTCAGGCGCATAAGAATTGTACAAGATCAGGAATTAGCCTCTATATCTCTGCGTAAAGAACTACTTACTTGCCCAGTTCGAAGGTACAGTTTTGTATAGCCAACTTGATACATTTCTGGATGAAGTTCGTACTGTTTCAGAACAGCGATTGATACGCTCAAAGGATCCTGAGAGACCTTTTTGTCTGACAACAGGAACCCATATCTTCCTGCAAACTCTTGATGTGTCAAACGTGTAGGATATCCAGATCTTGATATTCTAACAACCTCCAACACGCCACAACATCTAAGCTGTTGTAGGACAAGATCCTCTTCATAAACTCTGGGAAGCTGCTTCGAGTTTGGCTTTATGCATCTAATGAAGTGAGGGCTTGTGTTTTCCAACTTGTTCATCAACTTGAAAAGTTGACCCTGTAAAGAGATAAATAACCATATGAGGGGATGCAACGTGAGTTGAGAAAGATTGCAAAACTGCATCATTCAAGCCTTTTTACCTTGAACTTAGTCCCAACAGTTTGATTTGTGGAGTCTGATAACATAAGCGGCTTCTGAGATTTGCCACGCATTTTAGTAGAAAACAATTTCAGCAACTGGCAGTCGCATGATGATAAAAGATTGATAAGATCAGCAGGCAACGGATCCCTGTTCTTTTCCAAAAACCCATTTGTATCGTAGAGAACCTGCAAGCAAAAAAATATTCATTCAAAGAACAACCCCCATAAGTACAAGAAAAGCTGTACACAATCAGGATGTAGAGACTAGTTTTTGATCTAAGGGGATCAACTGACCTCTCCAGCATAATGATTAACTCTGAAGGCTCGACCTCTCTCTCCTTTGAAGCAAGAGTTGGTCTTCAAATGTTGCTTGAGCTTGTTTGCAAAGGTCAAATCAGTTGCTTTCGGAAAATTTGATTCCTCGTCTAGTAGGGTCAATAAACCAATGGGTTTCTGCACAGGCAAGACATATGCAAGAGATTACTTTTTAAAACATGCAGAAAACGTCCTTATAACATAGAGCAAACTAGTAATATATCTCTTTCCTTCTTGAAGCAAATAAAACAAAAGTGGACACTGATTACCTTTTCAATTAGATCTAAGCACTCTTGATTGTCTACAAATTCGACCTTGGTCCAATCAATTCCATCCTCTTCATATTCCTGAACAGAGAAGAACAATATTGAATGGAACAGTATAGCAGAAAGCACACACTATCATATCATTTAGACCAAAACAAATCACCTCTTGTTCAAGTTTAAATAAATGCCGGTTGAAGTGTTGCTGCAACCTTTCATTTGCATAGTTTATACAGAATTGTTCAAAGCTATTATTCTGAAATCATAGAGAAACAAATCATCGTCTCAGGAGTCAGGAGTTCAAAGAGAACGATAGTAATAAGAAATCTAAAACATGTATGGGTACTACTAACCTTAAATGATTCAAACCCATATATATCAAGGATGCTTATAGATCTCCCTGTGAGTGATTTACCGACTTCTAATGCAATGTTTATTTGCTCAACAAGCCAGTCGAAAAGGCTTGCATAAATAAATTTTGCTATTCCATCCCTCATGTTCGTTGCCTGCAGGTAAAAACAGTCCAGAAATTTATACAGTACCTTATGATCGATGTACATGTATATAAGAATCAAGCTTATGACTATTAGACGGTACCTGCCGCAACGTCAGTTTTTTTGAAATACGATCTGTACCAGCTTGAAGTTTACGGGTAGACAAAACCACCATAAGCTCTTCTGAGTTGCACCCCATTAACATAGCGGCATTGGTGACAGCTGTAAGAAATAGCAGCCAAGTGTCAAGAAAGCATCACCAAGTCACTGTTTTTGATGAATTAAGATAAAGAGATTCTACCTTCATCTGCGACCACCTCCACATGATTTTCGTTGTCAGTAACTCGGAAAGATACATTCCCTAGCCACAACACCGCCGCAAGCAATGCAAACACACGCTCCTGATGTTCTTTAGGGATTTGAACAATGTCAAAAGCTTCCTACAAAAGAAGAGAAAACCATAATAAAACTTTGGCATCTTAACAATGGAATCAGAAGCAAGCAGGGGAAAGAAAAACAGAAAGATTACAAGTAGCTTGCGAAATTTCTGAGCATCATCAACACGGTCGATGGTCAAGCAATCACTCTGGTTTAGGTAAGTATACTCACTTGCTGTTTTAAGCTTCAAGCTCTCTACAAAAAAGAATCATTGTAACGATAGTTTAGCCACAAGACAAAGTAAGCAAATATTTGAAGTCTGTTTGTATTTCTACTTCAGCAAGGCATTTCTAAAGAAAGATAAACAGTGTTAAATTTCGGAGATTTCAGTTTGTAATGTTACCTTTGAGAACAGGCGAAGCACCTGCACAAAACTCATAAAATATGTGGTAGGATCTTTCGCCATTGCACAGCTGAACCACTCTTGACTGGTCAAAGGATACTACTGCCAGTTAGTGACCGATGGCTGAGTAGTGAAAGTCAGATGAAAAAAGATTCTCAATGGAAACAAAGTTACCTTCTCTAGCAGAACTGTGCGCATTAAACAAAGAGTAGTTATGCAAAACATGGAGAGAGAGACAAAAGAAACAAGTGAGCTCCCAATACAAACAATATGATAAACAATGTCTGTATGGTTAGAGTATACTCACAAGTTTCAAGTTTGGCTCCACATATCTTTCCCATTGCACTAAAATGAATTTCTATGAGTTTACCCTGCGCCAGTTAAGATCTAACGATCAACTTCTCAATTTACATGATAATAACTTGACCAAATAAGGAATGGAGAAAACTACAACTCACAAATCTGCTAGAGTTAGCATTTCTTGATGTTTTAGCATTTCCAAAAGCTTCGAGAATGCAAGTTGTCTTGAGAATTTCATACTCTACTCCACAGCTGCCTCCACCAAGAGCTGCCAAATACTGCATTGCAAATTTCGCAGTCTCAGTTTTCCCAGCTCCACTTTCTCCACTGCAGAACAATTTTGATGTAAATACCAGAAAAAAAAAACACCTCATGTATTCAAAATAATCCAGAAATATACAAAGCTACTCGTACCTTATAATAATAGACTGATTCTTCTCTTCTGCATGTAGAAAGGTTCAAAATGTAAGTGCCAGATTACCCAGTGGAAGACCGATTAGGATTACTGAAGTCATGTAAATACAAAAAAAAGCGTGATTATAAATGTGTCCCCTCACCGCTCATCATCTCATCATAAGCTGCACCTGCCACAGCATATACATGAGGAGCATCCACAGCCTTCTTCTGATAAGCTGAGATGAAATCATCTCCGTATATATCAACATTCTTGAACGGATTGACCGCAATCAACACTGGTCCTGCTTTGCTCTACGGTAAAAAAAAACGCCAAGTTAGCTATGAAAAATCACAAGAAATCAAAAGAGTCAAAGAATTATTAGCAGTAGTAAACTCACATAAATAACGTCTTGCGAGTATCTGACACGAAGGTTAAAAAGAACAGAGGGTTCATTTAAATAGCTAAGCTGTATAAGGTTTTCAACACCTTCCAGAATATCTGGGTTTGCAGGAAAGAGATCTTCAGTAGACACTTCCACAACCTTTGGTAGCAACAAAGATCACAAGATTTGGATAGTCAGAAGGCAGAAACTTTTAAATTTCATATGGAAAGTGCAACAAGGTTACAAATAAACTTACATTTGCAGTGGACAACATAACAAGAGACGTATCAGCCGCAGTAGACTGTATCTTCCCCAGCTGCCACTGCCCATTTGCAACCCGGCACCAAACTCGAAGTTTCTGGAACAAAAAACAAAACAAAGTTCTAGATCTCATTTCTAAGGTAGAAAAGTAAACACAACTAGGACACCTCTAAGCAAGCTATCTACCAAGAGAAAACGTATTGGGCCTCTTCATCATATATGCTTCCACAAAACATTCTGAGAACAGGCTTTTGTTATGACAAAGTTCAAAACCTCACTGCTCAAGTTACACTAAAGACTCATTCCTGATCTCTCAGCCCTAACCTCTGACTCTGAGATGAACACACTAAATTTAAAAACAAAGGACAACCAAGAGACAGAAGAATCATGTATGTACCTACCTTCTTAATGAAATAGTCAACATTATCGTTCCACTCAGGTTTCTGCTCCTCCACGGGACTGACCTTAGCAGCAGCAGCAGCAGCCACCTTTACATCTTCCTCTTTCTCTGCAGCGTAAGGAGACTCTGAGCTAGGACCAGTCCTCCTCATCTTCTTGCTTCCGAAACTCTTCCTCTTAACTCTTAAATCCTTCTCTTTCCGCGGCTTCCCTTCCGGTTCAGGCTGCCTAGAAGAAGCAACACTCCCGTTCTGATTCTGATCTTCAGTGACGCTAGAAACACTAAAGTTGGCCGGAAGCGAGCGGCGAGAGGAAGGAAGACGAGCCCTGGAGTTAGGGCGAGAAGGAAGCGCCGGAGGGATATCTCGAGGCTGCTGTTGTTGGCACTCATCTTTCTGCCGGAGAGACTCGAGCATCTCCTCTAGCGAGCTTTTCGCTAGCGACGCCGATAACATCATTGCCCCCCTCCCCAAAACACGAATCACCAAAAAGTTTAATCGACAAGCACTCCACGCAATCTACGCTTCATAAACCCTAAATTTCACAAACAGGTGCAGTGAACGAGGAACGTCGTTAACCTTCTTGGGAAACACAGCCTATTTAAAAAATAAACAACAAGAATTTCAGCGCACAATCTCTCTCAAGTAAATTGCAAAATCTCGAGGGCTCCTCCATTTCTGTTAAGACATTTGGAATTAAAAAAAAAAAAAAAAAAAAAAGATTTTGACTAAACGGGAGATCAACAAAAACCTGGTCCCTTGCACGAACGATGAAGAGAAAATGATTTGAAAAGGGGAGAAAACGAATTCTTTCCTGACAAAATTGTAAACCCTAATATTCTCTCTTCTTCTCAGAAAATGATGATATTGTTTTTTCTCTGCAACTTTTGCTTTTTCTATTGGAAAGAGCAATCAAATAAATCCTCTCTTCTTCTTCGACCAACAAACAAATTTCAAATTTTTTCCGTTTTTTTTTTTTTTTTTTTTTTTTTTTGGTTGTTCAGACAAAAGATGGTCCAATTTGAATTATACTTTAATGACTTGATTAAATATTTATATATTCGTAAGAACGTTGTTCGCGAAAATAACGTTGCTGCTGTCATCTGCATCACACATAACGCTCTTGTGAATGTACCCCTCCCCCCCCCCCCCCTGTTTTTCAAAAAAAAATGGTATCCCCCCTCACACTGGAGTAAGTGAATCTTCAACAAATCAATCCTTATGGTAGTTAACTTAATACCAAATCTGTAACATTCCGAGTTGTGATATATAGAAAAAATCAAGTGGATTGATTTGGCTACATATGTCATCAAAGTGCGATGTACATTTTCTGTCACGCATCCGTTTAGAACTCTAGAATTAAACGTGATTGAGTTAAAATAGTGGGAGGATGGATTACCTATCGGAAAGTGATTCGCGATACTGTGTAAGTCATGGGGAAAGGTCTATGATAATTGCATGGTCAGTAAATAAAACTTTCGAACCTTGAAAAATTAACGCACCGTCCGTCAGGTGGAATAATGATCCACGGGCCGAATGAACGGGCGTGGGTGATCCATTAGTTGTAGACGGTCGGAGCGTTACAAAATCATTAACTATGAGGCCTCCTCATCAAATAGATATCTAGAAAAAAATTTACTAATTAAGTTAATAAAATTAAAAGACTCATTTACAAAATAATATTGCTGCTGTCATCTGCATCGCACATAACGCCCTTGATACCCCCCTCCCCCCCGGGTAAAAAAACGTACCCCCTGTTTTTCAAAAAAAAAAAAAAATGGTATCCCCTTTCACACTGAAGTAACTGAATCTTCAACAAATAGGTAATATCAAATCTATAAACATTCCCAGTTGTAATATATAAAAAAAATTAAGTGGATTGATTTGGCTACCTATGTCATTAAAGGTGCGATTACATTTTCCGCCACGCATCCGTTTAGAACTGCAGAATTAAACGTGATTGAGCTAACGTAGTAGAAGGATGGATAACATATCGGAAAGTGATTCGCGATAATGTGTGAGTCACGGGGAAAGGTCTATGATAATTGCAGGGTCAGTAAATAAGACTTTCGGACCTTGAAAAATTAACGCACCGCCCGTCAGATAGAATGAGACCCACGGGCCGAGCGAACGGACGTGGGTGACCCATTAGTTGTGGGTGGTCGGAACGTTACAAAATCATTAACTATGAGGCCTCCTCATCAAATAGATATGTAGGAAATTTTTTACTAATTAAGTTAATAAAAGGGCAAATCTCCAAAATAGCACATTTCTAAGTTTATGTCACAAAAATAGCCCTCAAAAACTAAAATGACCGAAATAGCATTTTATCTTTTGAAAAATTTAAATTTTTTTTATTTTTTAAAATTTGAAATCTTATCCCAAAGCCCCACTCCCCAACTCTAAACCCTAAACCCTAAACCCTAAACCCTAAATCCTAAACCCTAAACCCTAAATCCTAAACCC
>NC_027756.1:36990241-36991537 GCF_000695525.1 Brassica oleracea var. oleracea
AACCCTAAACCCTAAACCCTAAACCCTAAATACTAAATCCTAAACCCCACCCCTTAACTCTAAACCCTAATGTCTAAATTAATTTACCATTAGGGTATAAATATATATTTATCTCTTTTGATAAAATATTAAGTGCTATTTTGGTCATTTTTATTCTTAGAGGCTATATTTGTGACAAAAACTTTTTTAGTGCTATCCTAGTCATTTTCTCTTAATAAAATTAAAAGAATCATTTATAACTTGACATTTTCTATTGGTCTAATTGTTTTCTTAAAATTTTAATTAATGTTAATTATATTAAATTTATACTGTATTATGAAAAACTTACCTTAGAGCTTACTTCAATGCTGATGATCTATTCTAAACATCTACTACATATTTTTATCTATAGATGACCTCCCATTGATAGATAGATCGTTAATCAAATTTATGTCTTAGTTAACCAAAATTCATAAATTTTATCATATCATTGGTTTTGTTTTATGTTATTATAAAGTATTAAAATTACTACTTTGTTTTCTATTTTTAATTTAAAATATATTTGATTAAAATTGCTTTAAGTTTTATTTTTGTAATTTAATTTAAAATTATTCATATTTTTATTTTCTTCATTGTTCTTCTATATTTTGATCATCTAACTGCTAAACCACAAAATACACCTAATAATTAACTAAGGCGACCTATTAAAAAGAAAATAATGTACTTATTTTAAAACACTAATCCTTTAATTATTTAATAACCATAAAAAGCTTCATAGTGGATTTTTTTCTACTTAACTTTTAGTTTTCTAACACTAATATCCTGATTTTGCTCAAACAAAATCTTAAGCTTTATGTTTAATATGTATGTCCATTTACTTTGTCTTATTTTTCAAAAGTTAGTTAATTATTTTATTTTATTTTGTATTCAAAGCTCAAGCCCAGTCTATATATGTTTATACTTAAAAGTCATTTATACTAAAACCAAAAGTAATGGTCCATGATTATCTAAAAATGGAAATACAAATGTACTAATTTCGTGAGCATGAATAGACGTTGATACAGCGATTTAATATTTGAAATAGATCCACAAATGACAAAAGTCAAAAGTATTTGTTGTAGAGCGAGACACGTTGGAGGAAAGATTAATGGTTGTTAAGGTTTTGCTTTATCAAAACTTGACGATAACACCCTTGAATCAAGGCACTCACGTAGCATCTATTCATCAAGTCTCTCAACACCAACAACCCTCTCGACTCTTCTCCACAAACTTTAAGGGTTTTTTTGCAAAAGTGACTCAAAACTTGGAGTCAAACAG
>NC_027756.1:36991637-37004602 GCF_000695525.1 Brassica oleracea var. oleracea
GTTTTGGGTTTGACTCCAAGTTTTGAGTCACACTTGGCAATTCTACCAAACTTTAATTTGCCAAATTTTTTTCTTTATTGCAATATTTCCCGGTGGACCGATTGCTAACCACACAGCAGTGTTTCGAAACACGTGAATCCACCGTCGAACCGGTAAACTCGATAATCCGATATGTAATTCAGTTGGGGTTTTTAAAAAAATAATTATTCAAAAATTTGATAAAACTCGCAAAACCCTGTTAAAACTCAAGTCCGGTTAAACCAGTAAGTAGCCTTTAAATTTTTTCTTAATTTTTTTGATTACGTTAGTAAAATATATTTTATTTTAAATTAAAAATTAGGTTTTAAGGTTCTATAATTGCTTATAGTGAATTGGAAAATGTTCTTGCTGAAAATATCCCATAAATGAAAAGTGACTCATAAAATCTTGATGGTACTTTTAAAATTTTGACTGAATTTCTGATTTTTTATCTTACATAATATCCACTAAACTATTTTATTTGTGACTTTAAAATTTGATAAAGATTTCACTACAGTATCTGAAGAAAATGAAGTGAACGATGATAAAGAGAATCAAAATCAATTGATGTGATTTGGTATTAATTTATTTTTGTTATGGTCAATCTATTACCATTGATGTTTTATGTTTGGTTTATTTTTTATTTAAAATTTAATTTTATTATCATATTAGACATTTAAATACTTATGATATTTTGATATTTTTATTATATGTCATAACTTTTAACTTATTACAAAAATTATTAAATTATTTAAATTATTTTTGGTATTTTGTACGTGAAATTAAAATAAACTAAAGAAAAAGTTTAAATAATTGTCTATGTACTTTTAAAATGTAAAATATCTTTTATATTTTTAAATAACTAATATAGTCGTATATAATAAAAATAATTAATTTATTAACTTGCAATTCACATGTGGTAGTGGCTCGGAGAGTTGTCCGGTACGATATCAGAGTTGGACTTACAAACATTGTCCCACAGAGACCGAGACTCAAACCTAACATATTTATCTTTAGGACAGAATAATAGAAACAATAGCTCCGGGTAATTTTTCAAAAGTTAGTTATGTAATTATGTTAAGTTCATATTTCGTGCAATTAAATTAATAAGATGTTAACTGATTACAAATGACAATAAAAGTATATAATATATATATATTATTATATCTACAAAAATTTGCATTGTCTATCATAACTTACACAATTTAAATATAGATTAAAGACATAAGGATGATACTAAAATAAATGATTAGTGTATAGTTCTTGGTCAATATTCACAAATTTACAATCCTAAGTTTTTGATTGAATATTATGCTACCATATATTTGAAAAATCTGAGTCTATATAATTGCACAGTATTTTCTTTGAAAGATTACACTCATATTGGTATTTACTTTGATGACTGAGTAAATAATGTCTAGCTCTCAAATACAAAGTCCATACGTAGAATCTCCATAAAGTAATATTCGATAAATTAATAAATGCTATAAATTAATAAATTTCATCAGTTTTGAATTAGACCAATGTAAAATATATTACAATTCGACAAGATAATAAGATAATATTTTTTAAAAAAAAACTTATGTTAATATATAATCTCAAAATAAACATAAATTAATAATTAATGTATATAAGTTTATATATATAAATGTAAAAAATATATTGTATAGTTTATTTTTATTCATAGTGAAGTCTATATTTAATTTTCTTAACATTTCTAAATACATGTTGATGTTATTTTGTCATTTTACACTTTAAGTGTATTTAAATTTAAGGTAAATATTTTTTATACATCAAATAATCAAATAAAAAACATGAAATTTGTATTCTTACAATTGAATCACTACATATACGGTGAAATCAAGTGTTCTACTTATTTTTTACATCAAAATATACTTTAAATTTTTAAATTCTTAAAAAATAAAATCTTATGTGAATTAATAACTCTGTAAGTTAATAAAATATTAGAATTTTTTACATTATTAATTTATAGAGTTTTTATTGTATATCAATAATTTATGCCATCGTATGCACAATAATTGAGTTTTGTAGATAAATTATTTTTATTATTAAATGAACAAAGTATAAACGTGGCTTCCGCTAATCTAGCAATGAAAGAGCACTGAGATCTTGCACTGAAGCTTTATACCTATAATAATAACAATAACGAGAAATTAATGTTTCAGACAATTATTTTTTTCATTAATTGGTCACCTTATTAATTTGACCAGACCACGAATTATTTCTTAAACACTAGTGATGTTTTAATTAAAAAACTACATCTCGATTCGTGCAACCGCGCAGGTTTTTATTTTTATTTATTTTTATATAAATATTTTATTTTCAATTCTAAATTGGTATATATTATAATATATACGTGTCTATCAATTCTTAAAACATAATAAGTTTACAGTATATTTTTTTCATTGAATAGATTGTTCAAACTTTCACATGTATTTCTATCTTCTTCTATATATATATTTTCGGATTATTATTTCATTATTAAAATCGTAACTATATATATAAAGATTAGTAAAATATTGTTTTACTGTCATATTCAAAGATATTGTAATATTTCACAAATTTAGAAAGTTTTTAAAAAATTAAACTTTTCGCTTCATAGATTTATATTATCGAAATTTAGAAAGTTTTTAAAAAATTAAACTTTTTGCTTCATAGATTTATATTATCGAGTAAATAATTAACATTTAGTTTTTGTTTAATTTTTAAAATAAAATATATAGTTTAAAATTTTTTTTCATTGGTTTAAGGTAATAAAGATTAATCATTGTTAGATAATATGATTTTTGTTATTTAAAAAAAAACTTTATAATTTTAAAAGTTAACATCGACAAATATTTAAATATTTAGCATATAGAAGTATAGTATTACAATATTAAATTATATCTATTTAATTTATACTATCTATAAGTCCAATGGATCATCTATTGTTTAAATCCAATTATTGATAGCCCAATAAAAATTCTTTGTAGGCCCAAAATTAAAATGATAAGATTAGATATTAAATGTAACATGACTTTCTAGGAATATGTTTATTAAGTCCATTTTTAAAAACATTACACATGAATCAAGGTTGTGACTTATGTTTTAATATATAAGATGTGTCTATCAATTTTTAAAACATAATAACTTTACTGTATATTTTTTTCATTGAATAGATTGTTTCAAACTTTCATATATATTTGTATCTTCTTATATATATATATATATATTTTCGGATTATTATTTCATTATTAAAATCATAACTATATATCTAAAGATTAGTAAAATATTGTTTTATTGTCATATTCAAAGATATTGTAACATTTCACAAATTTAGAAAGTTTTTAAAAAATTAAACTTTTTGCTTCATAGATTTATATTATCGAGTAAATAATTAACATTTAGTTTTTGTTTAATTTTTAAAATAAAATATATAGTTTAAAATTTTTTTTCATTGGTTTAAGGTAATAAAGATTAATCATTGTTAGATAATATGATTTTTGTTATTTAAAAAAAAACTTTATAATTTTAAAAGTTAACATCGACAAATATTTAAATATTTAGCATATAGAAGTATAGTATTACAATATTAAATTATATCTATTTAATTTATACTATCTATAAGTCCAATGGATCATCTATTGTTTAAATCCAATTATTGATAGCCCAATAAAAATTCTTTGTAGGCCCAAAATTAAAATGATAAGATTAGATATTAAATGTAACATGACTTTCTAGGAATATGTTTATTAAGTCCATTTTTAAAAACATTACACATGAATCAAGGTTGTGACTTATGTTTTAATATATAAAACTAGACCTTGATCCGCGCGACATATTCACTTTTTCGTTTTAGTTTTTGGTGTACTGAATGATGCATTTGCCAGAGTTAGTCATATTACACTGAGTTATTTTTTGTGTGTCTGTTAACAATTTATTGGTATCATATAAACAACTCAAAAATGTATATATAATTAGAGGTATGTAAAGTATATATAGAAAACTTATTTTTGAATTTGGTAATATGAAAAAATAGAGAACTAAGAGTTAGTATGATATATAATCTTGTTAAATTAGTTATAACATTAAGACTGAAAAAAATTATTTAATTTCTATAAAATTTGTACGATATAAAACATTTGGATTATAATTGTAAATAAATATTAATGAAAGTATCAATTTATAAGATAGATGATTACATCTTTTTATGGGCTCAAATTTGTGTATACAAAAATAAAAATTTGAGTTATCATAAATTGTTGGAGGTCCAATTGTATTTGTCAGCTCAATTGAATATATATATATATTTTTTGGTCGAGAAAAGCCAACCAACAAATAATGGGAATGATTGATTGGGCTGTAGATACACACTTTAGCTTTAATTGTTATCTACATTCTTTTGAAATACCAATCATGTTGTAAATCAATTTATAAAGCTACATAAAAAAATGGCTGTAAGCCTTCTGTTTTATAAAGAAATATTTAATAGACTACAGAAAAATGTACAGCTATAGCAGATATATCTACAACAAAAATTATACACCAAATTTTACAATATAAAATTTAAAACTACATCTCAATCGATCATCCCCATCTCTTCTTGTTGGTTGACATTATGTTCTATAAGTGGGGATGAAAAGATTTGTGTGGGAGTTGTTGAGGTGATATTGAATACGTATTCATTGTTTCTTATATATAATGTGAATGTGAAACCCTAATGTATAGAATATACTTAAACGTACTGTGGAAGAGAAAATCACGTGATATTATGGAACCATATAAAATTGTTTCCAAAATATCTTTTAGCATAGGAAAATATAAGCAATTGCTTGGATACAAATTATTCACAAAATCTTGCATTTATTGTTGACTCTTCAGCAAGTCAAACGAGGAAGAATTGATTTGGAAACAATTTATAGAAAATATATTATTTACGTAATATAATAGTTAGCGAAAATGTAGGCTATAGTTTATATATTTTAGATATATTAATAAAGATTGGAATGTTGATGTAGCCTATGCATTTTTTGGATTCGGAATGTATTTATTCGGCTAATAGTTGTATGATAGCAAATGAAAACGTGACTGAACTTTGGATTTTTAGGATTAACTAATATATGTATGATAGGTGAAGAAGAAAGTTGCAGGTTTCAGTTAAGTGATAGGCTGATAGCACAATAAAAGAACAATAAAACCATTTCGTTTTTCACATGTTTTAGTTTAGCTACTGAAACAGATTACGTTTTGCTCATTGTTTCCGTTTTTGTTGGTAAAATTAGAATTAGGAAATGCATTTATTAATCAGAAAAGACAACATTATTAAAAGGAAATATTATTTATAATTTCAGTGGCATTTTAGTGTAAATAAAATACAAAACTAAAGGGTATTTCTATTTTGTACTCTTTTTTTAATAGATTAGATGGTTACACACTATATGCAAACCTTTAGAGCACCGCCAGTTTAGGATCCGAATGGTAACAGCGGATTGAACGGTGCGGGACAAGCGGATTGAACGGTGCGGTACGGTTTAACTGCGGTTTGTATAAGAGAAACGCATGATGTATAACAACTGTGATTCGTCTAAAATAAGCGGTTCAAAACAAATTATGAATGATAACATGTATAATAAATAGTATAACTGCGGGATTCATATAAACAAAATAAACAGTGATACTAATATAATTTTTAAAAATATAAATTTTATTTTAAAATTATTTTATATATCTCAAATATGAAATTTAATATGCTATTACTGAGATTTTATTTAATTTAGAAAAAAAATTATATATGTGTTTGTGCTATTTTCTATATATTTAATAATTAAAAACAATAAAATAAATCATCTATATTTAGTAATTACAACATTGTACCGCATTTAGCTACCTAAAAACCACATAGGCTTCGAATGTTACGAACCACACCGCATCACAGTTAACAGTAACAAAAATCTCTATATATACTATATATCTATATGTTTTTATAACTTTTAGAACCGTACCACAGTTGAACCGCTTGTTCCGCACCGCTCAATCCGTAATTGCCATTCAGAGCCTATTATGAGTGGCATATTATTATCATGTGCGTTTTAGTTTTTCACTTCGTAATTTTGAACCGGACTTGGTATAATTTAATTTTTTTTTATCAAACACTTTAGTTAAGAAACACCTAGATTTTGTGCTCCAATGCTAGTTTCTTAATTAATGGTTCTTAAAAAATATATTAAACATTGTTTTATTAAAGATAAAATTAATTTATTAAATAAAACATATTAAAAGATAACATTTAAAACATAAATTTTAAAATAAAAACATAAAAACAAAGATTAGTAAAATAATCG
Source organism: Brassica oleracea var. oleracea (assembly GCF_000695525.1). Classification (NCBI taxonomy): domain Eukaryota; kingdom Viridiplantae; phylum Streptophyta; class Magnoliopsida; order Brassicales; family Brassicaceae; genus Brassica; species Brassica oleracea. The sequence continues at coordinate 36,997,997 of NC_027756.1, forward strand.
AGAATAATTTGAAAGAAGCATCTGAGCTTAGTTGTTGTCTTCATCACGTCCAAGTTTACGTCATATATATTCAACCAAATCAGCTCTCAGTTGTTGATGTATTTGTCTATCACGAATTCTAGTTTGAACACCCATCATATTGGTGATATTTGTAGGGATGCCATATATGTGTAGCAATTGTTTTAGATTTTCATAAAAAAAAAAAAGAACAAGAGTGTTGTGAATAAAGTTTGGTGTTGTGAATAAAATTTGGTGTTGTGAATAAAAAGAGTGAATGGTGATTAAAGAGAGAACAAGAGTGTTGTGAAACTTTATATGGACTTTGAATAGAAAGAGACTATGAATCTTGTGTTGTGAAGTTACTTGGTATGGACTTTGAATAGAAAGAGATTATGAAACTTTATATGGACTTTGAAGTTATGTTAAAGAGAGAACAAGAGTATTGTGAAGTTATATAGAAACTTTAACACAACTCTATGGACTTTGAAATGATACATGACACTTGCATGACTTTACACAAGTCTGTGACTGATAATACACAAGAATACAAAAGTTCTATTCAGACAATAATACAAGAGCTCGTGCTCCTTGAACTCCCTTCCTACCTGTAATCAATTTACATGGACATACATGTTATTTAGCTAAAAGAACTGAGCAAAGGAATCTCAAAGTCATTCTCACCATGTAAGATATCATGCAAGGATCCCATTGCTGCAAACTCATATGCCAGGACTCGGAGGTTTCCATCAACACAAAAACCAAGTAGTTGAATGAGATTCTCATGCTTGAGTCTAGACACCATGAAAACCTAAGGAAGAGCAAAGTATTAATATATAAATAAGTTTGAAAAGAAAATGTAAACACAAGCTTCCTGAATCAAGAAGATTAATAACCTGACTCAAGAACTCATCATCTGATTCAGCTTTAGGTGCGACATCAAGTTTCTTCAGAGCAACCGCTACACCATCGACCAAATGTCAACTCATTTGATTGGTGTCATTGTAGATAACAACAACATACCATTGGATTGCTGCTGAGAAGATTTCAAGTTTTCCTTTTCATTGGAGTCTTGTATCTGACATGTACAACAGATACACTTGCGCATCCTTGTTCAATAAGAGATGTTACACAACCTTTTGGCTCCTGGAAGAGATTTAAGTAACTGAATATGGATGCAAAGGAGATATGAGCAGATCCACGAGGCAAAAAAACAGAGACCAAAGTAACAAACTTTATGGAAATTTGATTGAGCATGTTCTCAGATTACACAAATTCATCAAAAAAAAAATTCAAAACTTTCAATCAAGAACAGAAAGAGACATGATCCAACAACAAACACTACACTGAGAACATTTACATGCAAATAACCTCCTCTTTGCCAGAGATATAATCAAAGTTGACAGCTTTACCAACACTACAAGAAAATATGAGAATTGCCACTATAAATTTTGTGGCTGATGATTGAATTTTGTGGCTATTTCACTCATAGCTACGAATAGCCACAAATATAATTCGCTGACTATGAGCTCGTGGATATCAGACCATCGTTGCTATTTGCGGCTTTCTTTCTACGACCTATCCACAAATTATATTTGTGGCTAATATCTACAAATAGCATAAATTATCTTTGTGACTAATTTAGCCACAGAAAACCACATTTTGAATCGTAGAAAATATTTTATTAAAAAAAATATAAATTACAAATCACAAAATAAGTTACAAATAAAAATAAAAATATGTCTGATATATTAAATTTGGTATATAATAAACTGATTTACGAGTAAATTTTCTTTTTGTCGACATTTACGAATAAATTTTTATTTATAAATTAAAGCCAGTTTACAAATTGAAACTCATTTACAAACTAAGTCAAATTAATTACAACAAAAAAACTAAACCAAATTAACTTTTTTTAAAGAATTTAACCCAAAAAGAACTAAACCTAAAAAAAAAAAGAATTGGTCATCGTCTTCTCCGCCGCTTCGTTGCTTCGAGTTGACGGTGCCACCATCTGCTGTCCATCTCCACCCTCGCCACCATATTCCGTCCTCCCACTTTCGTCACGCTCTCTCCCCCATCGCTAACTTCTAAATCGATAACAACATCAAAATCAGTATCCTAAATGAAAAACAAAACTAAATCTGAGAGTGAGAGATACCTTCATCTTCTTCGTCTCTCTCCAGCATCGTATTCGTCTTCGTCCTCTCTAACTTGCTGGATCTTCTTCATCCTCTCTTCTCTTCTTTGTATGTGTGGTGGACGAAGAGCTTCGGTGGTGACAGCGACGAGCCTTTAGTGGTGGCGATGACAAATGAGCTACGGTGATGAGCTTTGGTGACGAACAAGCTTTGGTGAACAACGTGATTGAGAATTCGAGATTCAGGAATGAAAGAGAGATGAGATCTTTGTGAAGAAAAGAGAGAGTGAGAGACACGAGGAAGAAACACAAAGTGATCTTGACCATTGGATCAAATTTAATCAATGGTCTAAAATTTTAGATAGCAATCCTTTAGCTACTTTGTCAACCAATGAAAAATTTGAAGAGTTTTTTTTTTTATCGTTTTAATTTTGGTCAAGATGCGCGCAGGGAAGGAAGAAAAATTTGGCGGAAGGATATAATTTTGGCCAAAGATTTTTTTTTTTTTGCATATATAATGAATTAGATTCATGACCGCATGCTTTAATAAATTTTATGTAAAACATTCAATTAAATTATATATGACTTTACCATAATTGGCTTTGCTTAAATTATATTTATCGCTACGGAATTTAGAAAGATTGGAATAGATATTAATTATATATTTGTTTACATGAAAAAAAATTGAGTTTGTTTAAATAATATATTTGAAGTTTAAAAATATTGGATTCATGGTTTTATATGTAGGGTTTGAGTTTGGGGTTTAGAATATTAGATTAAGGTATGATTTATGTAGTATAGATTTAAAATGAGATTAGGTTTGATGTTTTAGATTTTGGGTTTGGTATATAGGGTTTAGGTTTATAGTAGAGGGTTTGGATGGGAGGATGTGATCTGGGTAGTTTGACATCATTGGTCAAGGATAATTTTTTCTTTTTCTATTTTTGTGTTCCTGCATAGAGAACATAAAAAAAAACTAATTGATGAAAAGAAATGTCAAATTAAGAACAAGAAAAGTTAAAAGTCATTGTGTAAAGGTTTAAGTGTATATATCTCATGATCCTCAAATGTCTTAATTAGTTAGCTTTACCAACAATAGTTTATTTCTCCATTGGTTGGTCCACCGATTTCAACATGTTCATATTTACATCAAAATATAACCTAAACATAAAAAAATAAATATATTTAGTGTATATATATATATATCTAAAATATATTACTATTCATATCGTTTGACGTTTGTATTTAAGAGTTCAATTCATGATCTAGGATAAATGGTTTTAGGGTATGTTTAGGGTTTAGAATAAGTTTAGGATCTATATTTCTCCAAATAGCCACAAATTACATTGTGGCTAAATACTTCAACAAATTATTTTGTGGTTAATAGTGGATTTTTTACGTCTACAACTGTTTTGTGACTAATTGTGGCTAACTATCCTCAAGGTCTGGACTGAAATATAATAGCCACAAGTTTTGCTTTTTAAATACGGTGGCTATTTTTGTAGCTATTTGTAGCCGTAAAACTCTAGCCACAAATTTTTTGTGGCTCATTTGTGGTTATTTACAAGTTTTCTTGTAGTGCAAATCAGAAACAAAACCCATGAATCTATAGATTAGACATTTTTTTTCTTCTACAACAAAATCTAATTTTCAGATGCAAACAGAGAAGAAAGAGAAGAAGAGAAGACGTTACCCGTTTAATCTACACATGAGTCCCTTTCACTGTCCCTCTCTATCTCACGAGGGTTCGTCGCGTAGATCGTCGCCTCCTCTGCATTGATGAGAGAGAGGGAGAAAGGGGATTGCTTGATGAGAGAGAGAGAGAGAGAGAAAGGAGATTTCCCTTCTCATACAATGGTAACACGTGTCTTCTAAGACACGGTTCCAGCCCCTATTTAGGAGACATATCTTCTATTAATTGATATTTTTCTTTTTCTTTAATTCCTCATCAAGCGTCCACAAGGTTTGGGTTTCTCAGTCTATTGGAGTAAATCACTTATCTTAGAACCTTGTCTTTTGTTAGGGTTTAATTATCTTAATAAGAGTCTCCTTTTACGTTGGAATGAGGATGATGTGCTCTTTTTGAAGCTCTTTTTACCTCAGTTTGAGGATGTTGCAGGCTCTGTGAGTTTCATTATGAAACTCTATTTACCTCAGTATGAGGATATTACACTGTGGTGTACCAGTTTGTTACCGCTGTATGAGGTTATTTGGACCTTTGCCTTGGTGATTTTGGTTCCAATTGTTTCAGGTTTACTCATTTGGCAGTGGTGGTCCTCTTCACAGCTTTCAGACTTCATAAAGCGAGGCTTTGTTGCCTCTGAGTTTGTAGCTGTAGGGTCCCTAACTGTTCATGTTTAAATCCTTCCGACTGATTCGGTGAATGGAATGTGGTTCAAAACTTTAAAAAGTGGAGGTTTTGAGTGATCTATCAATGGAAAGGGTGAAGCCCATGACTCCCAAGTCTCCTCTATTCTGTTGAGCGCAGGCTCGTCCCTTGCCAAGGAAGCTATAAGGATGCTTGAAGCTCTTCAATCAGCAAAGACTCATAGACTCTCAAGTCTTCAGTTAATTTTGGACTCTATTGTCCTCTTCTCTGCCATGCGTTGCTGGACATGATTAAGATCACAGGTCTTCTTTTCAGAAACCTTGTCACTCTTTTCACTCAACTTTCTTGCAGTTTTAATCAATGTACAACCACTTGTTTTGATGTTGCTTTCACATTGAGTGTTGTATCCAAACTTTGTTCTCGAATTAGTCTGTTTTGAGTTTATGAAATGAAATCGTTGACAAAAAAAAAGACCACCTAAGATATTGAGATAATCATGCTCTTAGTATCTAAGAAAGGAGTTCTAAATCAAATAAAACTAATATTTTAGTAAGTTTTAATTATATAATTAAATTTTAATATATGTTTAAAATAAAGTTAAATCAGTCACATATTGACATGTGTTATCATAGTATCTAAAGAGCTTCTCAAAAATTGTAATTTGAGAAATTTTTGTTATCTCTTTATTAAATTTTATATTTTTTTCTTTTCCTTATTTATTTAGATACTTAGTAAGTATTTATTGTTAGAAGTGCTTTACTGCGTATAGAATAAGCATTCACAAGGTATTGACTGAAATATAAAGACAGAAGATCAAACAGATCAATAAAGACATTGAAGATCAAACAGATCGACCATTATGTGGCTGACAACCAACATGAAACATCTGAAACATTAATTTGTCAGTGATTGGTGAACCCAAAATAAAATCCTTACAAGTTTTCATTCCATCCTTCCAATATAATATAGGATGACGACCAACATGAAACATTCCACATTTGTCTTTTAAAACGCTGAAATTTGGGCTGCCAGTGCCAATAAGCATAATGAGTTCAGGAACGTAGCTACCATAATGTAGGTTTTCAGTCATAGAATCTCAGAAAAATAGTTCAAAGAACGCTTTTGCTGGAAGTGAAAAAATTATTCTTTATAATAAATATATCAAATTATCAATGATCAATATGCATGGAGAATCAATGATCAATACAATTTTCTTACAATTTCGCAGAAAAACAGAATATCGTATTTTTGAGAAAAATCTCAAAAGATAAGAAATTAAGAAAATTTGAACATGTATACAATAGAAACTATGCCATACAATATTATCATTTTAATGTTATTTATTATTATCTGACATTATCAACTACTCCATTCGTTTCATTAAGATAGACTTTTTAGAAGAAAAAAATTGTTTCACAAAGATGTATTTTTGTGTTTTCTATGAAAACTTTGTAAACTTCAAGAAAATTAATTGACTTTATTGAATTACTATTGGTTAAAAGTTACTCCCTCCGTTTCATATTGTAAGTAGTTTTAGGAAAAAAATTTTGTTTCAAAATGTAAGTAGTTTTCGTATTTCTATGTAACTTTTACATTTATTGAATACAGTGTGACCAATCAAATTAAATAGACTTATTTTTTATTGGTTAAATTATATCTAACCTATTTATTATAAAATACTTTTTAAAAACATAATAATTTTCTTAATCTTCGCGTTTTTATCCAAAACGACTTATATTACGAAACGGAGGGAGTATTAAAAATTATAGAAAATGATACATTTATTATGGTAGTTTAATGTATTTTCTTAATATGTGTGAAAATACTAAAAAAATTATTTTTGTAAAACAGAGGGAGTATATGATTTCCTTTCTTGAAAAAAATGAAAAAAGAGTAATTGTGTAGCTGTAAAATTCGTGAAACAGCTTTTATATTAAAGTGTCTCTACAATTACTTTTTAAAAAAGAGGTGGAATTTTATGTTAAAATGTTGTAGCCTTGTAGTTTCCTTGAGAGGTTATTGGAAATAACTTTTTTTTTTTTAACTTTTATTGGAAATAACTTGGAATATAAATTGGGGCGAACGATATTGACAACCACTACAAGAAAACAGGGATTTCCCTACTGAATTTAGTGACTAC
>NC_027756.1:37004702-37005975 GCF_000695525.1 Brassica oleracea var. oleracea
TCACAGAGTCAATATGAGTCTGTGCATTGTTTGCTGTCAAAAAAAAACATTTTTCTATTTAATTTAATTTAGTCAAACACATATAAAGAGTTTTTTTTATTTATTTATAGAATCAGTTATGCATGGACACTCGGATATCCATTCAGGTATAGATTGTTTTTTTCAGGTATCAATTTTTTTTTAGTTTGAAATTAAACTCTGTTTGGATATTATAAATTTCTGTGTGAGTTTCGAGTGGGGTCCTCCCAGGATTAGATGGTTCGGTTCTGATGTTTAGGAACCTAAAAATATCAAAATAACCAATGTATCTGAAACGGGTTCGGAATATTTGCACCAAAAATAATTATATTACCCGATTCAATCTTAATCTTTTGAATACAACTAATTATATGATAGCATATCTAAAATATATAACACTAATCATGAAAAATAAATATAATTTATAAAAATAAAATAACCAATATCCGGACGGACGCAAGCGGAGGAGACAAGGTTTTTACACAATAGACGGGTTACTTACATATATTGAAGTTCGCCAAGCTAATATATGTATTCACATGCCATGTTGCAGTCGGAAATACAGTACGAAAAAACATTTATCTGGATTGTTCACTATCTTAATGATTTACTCTATTTGTTATAACGTCAATTTGTTTTATTGCTTTAATAAAAATTGCCAAACGCAAAACCCCAAATTGCCCACTATTTTGTGTTCCTTGCAATTATCCCCTAAACTAATTGGCTAGTACGTGTTGGATAATTCCAAGCTTGTGGAAACTTAACATATTATTAGATGTTTAATATGTTAAGATAAACACAATAAGGAAACCTAGAAATAGGAAAATGAAGTTTTTATTTAGGTTAGGTTTGTGTTTTCCATATCCCACATGTTAAAGGGAATTGTCTTTCATATAAATATAGGTTTAATGGAGAGGTGTTCCATATGATCTAAGTGAAACATATTGAGAGCTTTAGTTTTAAGTAGTTTCTACAGCTAATAAGAAAAATTCTTCTTATAACTTTTTGTGTTTCTAAGAGATCTGAATTGGTATCAGAGCCAGGTTAGCAGAGTGTAACACAAGAAGAAGGCGTGTGTAACACATGTCTAGCAAAGAAGCATATTAGACACTCGTTACCGAGTGTAACACACGGAGAGCTCCACGCACGAAGGACTTTGGATCTACATCCATCCAATGTCCGATGTTGTCACCGACAAACTACACAGTTTAATCGATGAGGATGAAGGTTCTACTACGTGTTCATGAAGTGTGAG
>NC_027756.1:37008391-37023673 GCF_000695525.1 Brassica oleracea var. oleracea
TCAGGACATGCATTCTACTACGGTTCATCACTGATTACTTGGACGTCGCAGAAGCAACAGACAGTTGCATTGTCATCATGCGAAGCATAATTCATGGTAGCAACAGAAGCAACGAAGCAAGCTATATGGATCAAGGAATTATTGAGTGAGATACTAAACAAAGAAGGCGAGAGAGTCAAGCTTAGGATCGACAACAAATCAGCCATTGCTCTAACCAAGAATCCAGTTTTCCATGGAAGGAGTAAGCATGTACTCAAGAAGTATCACTTCATTCGTGAGTGTGTGGAGAACGGGCAGATCGAAGTGGAGCATGTGCCGGGTGTTGAGCAGAAGACTGACATCCTTACCAAGCCATTAGCAAGGATTATGTTCAAGCAAATGAGGAGCTTAATCGGAGTTTAAGAAATTGATCTCCCTAATTCAAGTTGGAATTAAGGGGGTGAATGTTGGATAATTCCAAGCTTGTGGAAACTTAACATATTATTAGATGTTTAATATGTTAAGATAAACACAATAAAGAAAATTAGAAATAGGAAAATGAAGTTTCTATTTAGATTATGTTTGTGTTTTCCATATCCCACATGTTAAAGGGAATTGTTTTTCATATAAATATAGGTCTAATGGAGAGGTGTTCTACATGATCTGAGAGAAACATATTGAGAGCTTTAGTTTTGAGTAGTTTCTAAAGCTAATAAGAAAAGTTGTTCTTATAACTTCTTTGTGTACTAAGAGATTTGAGTACGTACCCCATGCTTATTTACCTAGTATAAGTTAATGGATGATTAAATAATTACTTATGTGGTTGTAGTTGATATTATATAGTTAATGTTTATATGCCTAACTGGACTAATTTCAATTATGCATGATTATGCAAGTATGAATTAACGTCTTAGCTATTGATCCACTACACCAAAACAGTAACGACCAAAAATGTCTGAAAGTAATTATTTAAATCAGACAATAGAGTATCAGTAATGTTTCTACGCAGATCAATATATAATTTCAAAGAAGGTATTTCAAAACAAAAAAAAATCAAAGAAGGAACGATTCGAAGACAAAATCATAGTAGAAATCAAAGCTATGATCACGTTATACGCATCATATGCTCACTTAAATTCTGATGTAGCTATTATCACATTCACATGCTACATGTGAGCTCAAGATTTTAGAGTTGAACCTTTCTGGTTTTGATATCAAATATATGACAATTATTAAACTTCTTAGAACCAACACGTCGTAATAGATTAAGGAAGAAACGTATGTATGTAGTTTGTATCGTTCAAGTTAATATGATTTAGATGTTGAATAAGACACTCTCCACAATCCATTATCCATGCATATCTTAAAAAATGTCCCCACGAATCGATGTCGACCACAACTTTTATTTTTAATACTTGCGAGTGATGTTTGCAAGAAAGTAGAAACCTAAAGTGGGCCAAAGTGTTTTTTGCAAATTTGGTTTTGTTGCAAAGTTTAGTAAAATCAGCTAAATAGAAAATGACAATTGACTTTATATACTTTAAATATTACTTACTTGATACTATAAAGTCACTCATTGCGCGATGTGATATCAATAAAATTTTGGGCAATTGCACTCGGTGTCTATGTTTCAAACATTATTTAGCTAACTGGCATATGCACTGTTGACAAAATCATAATCCCAATATTTTCCCCTATCTCTACTATACTTCCGACATGTGGAGAACCTATATAGCTGGAGATATGACATCATATTTTCTTTTAATCATCTTTCATGCTTCTCTCTCTCCTCTGAATAAAAGATTATTTATAACGCCATTCATGTTAATCTGAATCGAGAGAGAGGACACAATTTTATCGGAGCTTCTAATCTACAGAGTTTTTCTTTAAATGATTAATATTAAAATGACGACATTAGAGATCTCGAGCTAATTAGGCCAGATATGATTAATACTCCCTCCTTTACAAAAATAAAACTTTTAGATTTATTTTTTATTCCAAAATGATAGGTTTTCTACAAAAATTAAAGTATTTTTAGTAATTAATGTTGAAAAGTTATATATTTTTTAAAAACATTAATTGAAAATATTTGAATTGGTTAAATACTATTGATTGATATTTATTAGAAAAATGTATAGTAAAATAAATAATAAATTTAATTATAAACATTTATTATATTTTTAATATGTATGAATACTCTATAAAATCTTTTATACGGGAACAGAGGGAGTATTAAATTTCGGCATTCATATCTTCGAGTCAGGTTTGTGCCGGATCTTGTTAGGTCCAGATTCTCCAGGTTTTAGATATTTGGATTCAATAGAATAATTATAATTAACTTTTTCTTGTGTTCATCCTCGAGACGAACATGTGCATTCACTAAAAAGATAGCCAATAAAAATTTATCAAGTCAAATTCTATTTATAAGAAAAGTAAAAAATTTAGAAAATAGTATTACTTACCAAGAAAAAGAAAGAAAAAAACTTGACGTTGTTAACACCGTCAACTAAGTTCTAAATTCTAGGGTGTAGATTTTATGGCTTAGGGTTTAGGGTTCACCCCCTAGGGTTTAGGGTTCAGGTTTATGGTTTAGGGTTCATGCCAAAGGTTTAGGGTTTAGGGTTCACCATCTAGGGTTTAGAGTTCACCTCCTAGGGTTTATGGTTTAGAATCTTGATTTTAGGATTTTGCTAATGACGCTAACAACGTCAATATTTGTTTTCCATTTTCAATTGATATTTTGATTATTTTTATTTTTTTATAAACATAATATGACTTGGAAATTTTGATTAGTTATCATTTTAGTGGTGAACGTACAAATTCATATTAAAAACTCATTACAATTTACTGGTTCGTGTTCGGTTCGGGTCCTGTCAAATCTAGTCGTCTAGGAACCGTTAATACTTGCTATTTTTTTGTTCATAATGGTTTTGGATCAGTCCGGGTAGTTTGAATCCAAAAAGACAAGAAAATCCCAAAAATAAGCGAAACCCAGAAAAATTCAAAACTATTTAAACACCTGAAAAAATACCTGAAATTTTATTTAAAATCTGACCCAAAGACATGAATGTGGTAGGGCAAAAACCTTAATCCGAAGAACCAAACCGAATCTGATCCAAAAAGTAGTATCGAACCCAAACCGAAAATAATTAAATATCCGAACAGGTTTAAAATTTTGGTACTTACAAAATTGAAATTGATATATATATATACCTAAATATATTAATTACTTTTATATTTAATGTATATTAAAAACATCCTAAGTATATAAGATACTTTTAAGTTGTCTAATATACTTGAAAGTACATACATATAGTCAAAATTAAATATCTAAAATAAGTAAAGTATATTCAAAATACCAAAAATACTTAATATATCTATTGATTTCATATCTAAATATTCAATCTAATCCAATTTATATGTTAAATTTAGGTATTTTAACGTATGTTATTCAAATTTATATATAATGTATTATTTCGTTTATAGATTTTGAAAAAATTAAAGTATATAATGAATTTTAAAATTGTAAAAATAATTTAAATGAGTTTATCCGTACCCGAACCGATCCCGCAAAGATCCTAACCGAATCCGAACCAAAATTTAAAAATATTCGAGTGAGGCTGAAATCTTTGACCCAAAAAACTCAAAACTTGAATAGATCCAAACTTTAACCCGAATAGGTACCCGAATGTCCACTTCTAACGAAAAATGCCATAAATTTTATTCAATTATCCAGATTATAGTTTTGAAAATCTAAATTTTACTCAGAAATTTAATATCTAAAAACCCGAACCGTATAATTTTGTGATAGCAAAAATATACTATAAACACCCAACTCTAGGATTAAACCGTATAATTTTTTTTTGGTCAACTCAAGGATCAAAACGTATAAATATATGCTCAGCAATTTATCTATAGGGCAACTACTTCCATGTGTAATTCATGCGCCCGTTTGTGAGTTTTGAATTTGACCTACAAGTTGGAATATCGGTAAACACAAACGTCGCTTTTTACTTTACATGAACGACATCACTAGGGGACAAGAGGGTAACTTGGCTTTGGTGCCTTTATCTGAGTACCTAATTAACTTATTTTTTGCATGACTTCCTAATTATGTTTCGATTCATGGTTTTCCAGCTAAATTGCCCAAAAATTTATATATTGTTTTCCTGGCAATTACAATAATAAAGTAACGGAAAAAAAAAATACTGAAAACATTAAAAGGAAAACATCTAGGCCTTTCCAAGTTGTTAGGTTGTTTCGTAGGCTTTTAAACACAAAAGTTTAGGCCCGTGAAAGAATCATCCCAACACTCAATTAGTGCATGCGATCTCCAGGTTGAGAGTGAGGTAGGGTTTAAGATAAGCCTGATAGAAAGAGGGGCAAATAATATTTTCGGCCTCTCAAAAGATTTAGCCCATCAGCAGTGAAGGACTTGTATGGCCTCTCAAAAGATTTAGCCCATCAGCAGTGAAGGTCACAAGTCGATCTACACTATTAAAGTAGAATCCTTCTTAGGAATATACCTCTGATTTTTCCAATTAATTACAAAAATTACTATTACCTTTTTGAAAATTTTAAATTGTTTTCGGCCACATCTTTGCACCAATCAGAAACAAGTATTTAAAAACGAATTTCCAAGTCCATTTAGACAGTAAAAAAACTGAGATTTTCAAGCCCATTTCGATTTTATTAGAAACCCAATAAGATTATAATCATTTTTACGCACACTTCAAAGATCTATATTAAAATCAATTTATGACATAAATACTATTTACATTGTATTACCACTTTAGTCATGCCAAAAATCGGAATATAATCTTTTATTATTACTTTCGTTTTTTTTGGTTGGTAAGACCATCGAAGAAGCTAGATTACTTGTGGGTGGGTTTCACGAATTTATAGACCGAAACTCATTTAAATACTTGATTTTTATTGACAAAAAAAAATAGAAACCCCATTTTAAAAACAGTAAAACATAAAAATGGATTCAAATTTTTGTTTGTATTTCTTTTAATCACCTTTTAAAATATGCTACGGAAAGGATATTTGGGATTTAATAGTTTACAATAAACTAAAAATATTAATACAAGGAACTCTTTTTAAAAAACAATTTTTAGAATTACTTTGTAGGAGATTTGCCAAAAATACCATTTTCCTTGTACCCTATTTCATTTCTACCTTAACCAACTTTACCATTAAAATGTTAATAGGCAAAATACCATTATACCCCTAACTAATTAAACCTAAAACAATTATTTTCTTCCCCAAGATTTCTTCAAATCTCAGATCCAAAATGAACGATACCAGTGATCAAATCCGATGAATCAGACGATGTTGACGAGTTCTCCGGCGCTGAGGAGTTCTCCGGCAAAATTTCTGACTAGTTGTACGTCGAGATCCGACGACGCTGATGAGCTCAAACGAACAAGACGAGTTCCCGGCGAGATTTACGAATGCTGAAGAGTTTCCGACGAGATCTGACGACGAGTTTTCCGGCGAGATCTAACGATGACGAGTTCTCCGACGAACCTGACAGACTCTACAAGCTCAGACGAACAAGATGATCTCTTTCCCTATGCCTAAGAAACGCTAACAAAGGTAAGAGGATAATAGATGGTGATTTTCGTCTCTTTCTGTAATTGTAGCTTAGTTTATCAAAATCAATCTGTTTCTGGAAAGGAAGACGAAATTTTTCTCATGAAGTTTTCAAATCTCAAATTTATAAGACCTTATAAATTGGGTCCTTACGAATCTTACTGTTGATTTGTTAGCAATCAAAAGACATAGAGCTTAACATATATTTAATTACTAACCTAAGAGTAAGATTATTCCATGATTACTTCTTCTCTCGGTTGATCTAGTAATGTTGCAGGGAATTACAAAGGTGTGCTGTGAGCTTTTGGATTTAAAGGATGCTGTGGAGAATATGCATATCAAGTACCTCAATTTCTTGACGTAATACAATGCTACTATTTGTAGTTTGACTAGCAAGGTTAGTATGTGTAATATATGAGGTGGAAGGTTGGTGTTTTGGTAATGTAACGTTCTGTTTGGTACTTTATGAGATTCATTTTTTATGTCTTGTTTTGTGTATAATATCTAAAGAAGCAGTGGAGATGGAGCATGAGTTTGTTGAGTTACGAAAGCATATTAGTTTTGAATCTTGTTTTTGGAAGTGAGTGCTGATGCGTAGGAATAATATGTGATTGGCTTGCGATGGACGAGGTTGGTGAGCTGTTTGAAGAAGCAAGAGGGACTCTGAACAAGAACGTGGTTTGTGCGATCAAAGAATTACATATTTATAACGCTTTATAAAAGTTGCAGAGTTAGCTTCTTAATACATTCTTCTCTCTCATCTTCTGCAAACATCTTAATTAGGATGCTGTCGCGTCCAAGGGCTCGGACCATACTTGTAGATGGAGCTCTTAGGGAGGGCGAGCCGCTGATTCCACTTCCTTCATTTGAGATCTTGGTGCTTCTCACATTCTCTTCTCCATCCACAAGAGTTAAGGTAAGTAGTAGTATTTATAAAACTAAACCTTGAAATGAGCTTGTTTGATTCTGATCACAAGCATGGTCTCTGTACAGTCTACAAAGAGGGTTGAGGCAATATATCACTTGCTGAAGGACGTGGCTCTTTCACCAGATATACCGTTTTGTGTTGATTGTCTTTTTGAGAGACTTTAGAAAAATTAACTTGTAAGCCATTATAAATCAGTTTATAAACGTTTATAAATTATTTTTGAGTTCCTTATACTTATTCTGCGTAGCATTCTTCACAAGACTTCTCAAGTTCACACATTTATATGTTTTTTATAGACATATGTGATCAACTCTTGTTTAAAAACTTATTTATAAAGACTTATAAATCGTGGAGTTGTACTTTTAACAATATCCTGAAATCCATATATATAAGGACTCATAATTCTGTAAAAATGCAGTGTTCACTATTCGAAAATCTTAATCTTAACCAGAATTATTCAAATAACAAGTCCAACTAAGCCTTATTTGCTTTTTGGATAACAGAAGGAAGCAAATCCTAAAATTACTTGAACTCTTGTTTAAAAACTTTTTTATAAAGACTTATAAATCGTCGAGTTGTACTTTTGACAATATCCTGAAATCCAGATTTATATTTTATAAAGGTCTAAAAAAATTGGAACAAATTTAACTTTTAGTAAATAACTGCATGATTAATGTTGTAGAGAGAAACTCACACACATTCTAAGACTGAATTGAACAACATTAAAGAGTTGACGAAGTTGGTTGTTTAGAACATATTCATATAAATTGTTTTTATAAATATTTTATAAACTCTTATAAATTATTTACATACCTTTATAAACCCTAGAAAATTATTTTATTAACTCTTATAACTTGTTTAATAAGCTTTTCTAAATGGTTATAGACTCTTATAATTGATTTAAGATCTCCAATTGATTTCTAAACCTGTATATACCTCTATAAACCTTATAAATTATATACACAACCCTTATAAATGATTTATAAACTTTTATAATTTTTGTAATAAACATTTATAAATAGTTTATATACTTTATAAATTGTTTTATAAGCCTTTATAGATGGTTTATAGACTCTTACAAATAATTTGTAAACCTTTATAAAAGGTTTATAAAATTTATAAATTGTTTTTAATAAAATTTTATAAATGATTTATAAACTCTTATTAATTATTTATGTATATATCCTTATAAAGATTATTTTACAAGCTCTTACAAATTGTGTTTATAAGTCTTTATAAATTGTTATAGCCTCTTATAAATGATTTAAGAGACTTTCTAAGTGATTCATAAACCAATAAACCTTATAAATTGTATGCATATCCCTTATAAATTGTTTATAAACTTTCATAACATTTTTATAAACATTTATAAATGGTTTATAGACTTTATTAATTGTTTTATAAACCTTTATAAATGGATTAGAGACTTTTACAAATAATTTCTAAACCTTTATAAATAGATTATAAACTTTACAAATTGTTTTATAAACTTTTATAAATGATTTATAAACTCTTATTTGCTCTTCATCTTTCCTTTTCTCTTCATTTTATCTTCTTTCATGTGTTATTGCCTTATATCATACTAGGTGTACCCCGTACTGCGTACGGGAAAATAAAATAATTGAATTATTATGTTAAAATAGTATGTTTTGTAGCCAAGTTTATTGAATGGTAAATTTGGTGATACTCAACGTATTCCAATATTGTTTTTTTTTTACTTATTGCAATATTTGTAGACATCATATACTTGACGTTCTATTAGAACAATAATACCATTCTCTTTTTTTGGACGGACAAAGTGATAATAATGTTTTTCTCAAATTCAGTTTTTTTAAATATATTACTTGGTTGCAAGTTTTGTGTAACTTTTTTATTATGGCTCTCTTAAACAGTTAGATATTTAATGCTCGTGAACATTATGATCAAATATACAGGAACTGACTCATGCATTGTAAATTGTTAGTGTGTAATTACATATGCACGAGAAAAATAAAGAAAACAAAAACTCGACTTTCCACAGATTATCTTCTTATTTTATAAATACACAATCTACCCGGAATTCATTTGAGCTCTTGTGCAGAAATTCATAATATAAGTATGGAAAACCCATTTGACTTCAACTCTGAAAGTCTCTTCTAGTTTGGGGTGTAAAAATTTCGTATTTCAATTTTATTAGAGCTCACTAAGGAAGCTGATTGTAGTTACTCTACTTATACATAATTTAAAAATATATTAATTTGGTAAATAAACAAAGAATTACATACTTGTTATTAAAGTAACCTTTCAACATAAATCACAAAATAATGAACTTATAGATGTCATCATCATCACTTTATTTTATTTTTGGTGCCAGAACAAATAAAAAAATATCAATCCGAAAGAAACAATACAAAATACCATACTTTCTTTATGATAAAAAGTTAGTGAAATACAATACTTATATCTAGATTTCGTTTTTGATAGTTTTTTCGTTAGACTGTTAAATTTATTTACTCTTTACACATCTTTTGAAGTTCAACAACAATGGCTTCTTCTGAGATATCAGGATGCATGATGGAGGTTTGTGGAATAGAAATTTAGAATTTGTTTTTAGAGAAAAAAAATGTTCTCTATTGAAAGGCAGTCGTATTGTAACATGGAACAACTATAAATGCAAAAATTGTAGTAGCTATTAGGAAATTGGTGGTTAGTGGTGATCATGGAGGTGTGGTGACGGGTGATCGTGGCGAGTGGCGAATAAACATGAAATATATTTGATTTTTTCCTGTAAATATCTAAACGTACATAATGTGCAATATTTTATTTTTTATTCATTTTTTATTTAAACAATTCTGATTTTGTTTTAAATGATGTGGCATGATATAATTGGTTGAATGACTTGTGCTTTAACATATAGAGGATTATACAAAAGATTGCTGAAGAAAATAAGGAAAATATATAAACCAACATAGCTTAAAATTTTTAAGAAAAATAATAAATAGGTAGTTAATATTTAGACTAAAGAAAATAGGAACCGCAGAGAAAAAATCAATTATTTATTTATAATTTTTTTATCTTTTTCACATGTCAATTATTTTTTTTTAATTTTTAAACTGATTTTCCACGTATCAGATTTTGATTGGAGAGGCAACTTGCGCTTTAGTATATAAGGGATGTTGCAAAATGTAAATTCACAAATCCTTGTTCCCATTAGCTACTGCTTATCATCCCCAGACGAGTGGTCAGGTTGAAGTTTCCAACAGGGTGGTCAAGAACATTCTTCAGAAAACTGTCAATACCTCGCGCAAATACTGGTCCCTTAAACTGGACGATGCTCTCTGGACCTACAGAACAGCCTACAAAACACCGCTGGGGACAACCCCTTATCACCTGGTCTACGGTAAGGCCTGCCATTTCCCAATGGAGCTCGAATACAAGGCTGCATGGGCGGTTAAGTTGCTCAATTTCGACATCAAGCCAGCAACTGAGAGGCGCATGATCCAAGTCCACGAGCTTGAAGAGATACGACACCTTGCCTATGAGAGTTCTAAAATTTATAAGGAGAATACCAAGGCCTACCATTACAAGCGGATCATTCCTAGACGTTTCGAACCAAACGACAAGGTCCTGCTTTTCAACTCCAGACTTAGGTTGTTCCCAGGCAAACTGAAATCTAGATGGTACGGACCATTCACTGTTAAGGAAGTCTGACCTTACGGAGCTGTTCTCTTGTTGGACAGAAAGGGAGACGAGTTCGTCGTCAATGGTCAGCGCATCAAGCATTACCTTGCTGACTCCACAATCGCAGAGGGTGAAGAGATTCCCCTAAGCGATCCCACATCAGCCTGATCAGCTGAACCAAGTCAAGCTAATGACTTTAACTAAGCGCTTGGTGGGAGGCAACCCACTGGTGAGTGTATATATTGTTTTCTATGATCTATTGTGTTTCTCTTAAATTAGATTACAGGTTAACACCGAACGCTTCTACGGAACAACCGAAGGCCTGTTCTCCTGGTGGAGCAACATCTGGCCTGTTCCAGGTAAGTGTTCTAGACCCAAAAAAATAAAAAATAAAATAATAAATATAAAAAGAAAAAGGAATTAAATGGGGGTAGTTAGGGTTTTGCCTATTTAAGGCTCCACCCAACCAAAGCTTAGAACTTCTTCCATTTTAAGTGATTTTTGCTTCTCATTCGCTTGGATTTTCGAGTTCTCTCTGTTTTTGCAGTCCATTTCACCATTTTCATCAGGTAAGAGGCTCGACAATCGCCATCCAAATCGCAAAACTCGGTTTGCAAAATTCATCATTCTAACCGCTTGAAAGATCGATTCTTGTTGAGAACTACTTGATTTCAATTTTTCCTTCTGTTGTTAGGGTCGATTTAGAAGATGAACTCATGATTCATTTCACATTTGCGATTGATAGGACTGTTCGGATTCGATTTGTGAATAGTATAATGGAGTTATTGGGTTGAGTTTTTGATATGTTGATTGTCGTTTCAAGGCATTTGCCGTTTGCATAAGGAGAGATGAAAATTATTCAATTCCATTTCTTCTATGCGACATAATAGAACTAAAGCTTTATTTTGTTTGCCTTGCAGATGGCACGAACTAAGCAATCAGCCAAGAGAACGAGAGAGACCTTCACGAGCAGTACGCCACCCCCGCAGGCACAACAACAAGCCTCTGCGACCTACCCATGTTCCGTGAACAAGAAGGTGAACCGATTGATCTTAACAGCCCATTGCTCTTGGACTTCAACTGCGAGGGATGGGATAGGGAAACAGCAGCGCGTTACAATACCCTCCTTCGGGTTGACATGTTACCCACTCGTTTCTGCCACGCGGAGACTCTGGATGATCTTGGGATCGACGAGGATGTGTTCGAGACGCTACACGCCATAGGGATAGTTCCTCTATGCTATTCAGCACATGAGCTCTACCCAGACCTTGCTCGCCAAGTGCTCGCCACCACCACGATCACGTACGAGGATTCCAATGCACCCTCCTACACCAACTGCTTATTCTCTTTCATGGCCGATGGAGAGTATTGGTCCTTATCCCTCGACAAGCTCAACGAGATCTATGAGATAGCCAATGAACCGAAAGGAGTAGAGGTGGTGAAAAAGTTCTCTCCTTCTAAGGCCTTTTGGGATTGCATTGCGAATGGGAACTTCACACCCGGAAAGGCTTACCAGTCGCAGATCAGGAACCCGGCGCTTTGGGTCATTGCAAAGATCATCTCAAACCTCCTGTTCGCTAAGGATCTGACCTCGAAAGTCACCAACGGGGAGCTGCAAACCCTGTACGCTGGTATTGAGGATGAAATCCGAGCTTATGGGTCCAGCATTCCAATTCAGAAGGTCAAGACAAACCCCGGTTTCAACTTCATAACCATGATCTGCGAGAGGCGGCAGTGTCTTATGCACGGTTCGAACAAGAAGGACAGAAGCGGTAGCTTGCTCACACCGCTCTTCAAGCATTTCGGCATTGATCTCAGCAAGTACAACGTCAACAAAGAGGTTCAGTACCTTGACATCAAGTACCTTATGGCATGCCACATCATGTGTGATGAAGAGACCTACAGTTTCTTTGACAAGGAGGGTACCCAGCTGTTCACCAAGTTGCCAAACCACGACATCACCAAGCTCAGCGAGTTCGACAACATACAGTTCCTTCCATCACCAGTGCTCCTACACATTGATCCTCGCGCCGCTGCGCCTGACGCGGACATGGACGATGTCGAGGACATCACCCCGGACGCTGACCCATCTTATGACCTCGGGGAGCTGGTAGATGTGATGGATGATCAGGCTTACCGCTGCTGGATGGTTGACTCGCAGCGCAAGAACAACAGTCTCATGCGACGGATCCTACACCTCATCACCGGTGGCTGCATCGGCGAACACAACCAGCGAAGATCACCGGAAGCGCAAACCCCAGGAACACACCGTCCCAGCAAGGAGCCAATGGGAACAGCAACCTCAACTGAAGCGGTCCATCGCTCGCGCAACAGGCGTTCGTTTGATCCGGCCAAGAGCGGAGAATCCGACTAAGTCCTCAAGGATCTTTCTATTCCATTGTTCTATCCACCTGAACTCTTTATTTTCTTATGTTTATGATTTGTGTTGTTCTTTAGCCGACCTCGATTTGGTTTCACACCAGGGATGGTGTGAACTAAGTTTGAGGGAAGCACTTGTGTGCTGATATTTTCTCTATGTTTTTATTTCCATGTTTGTTTTATTGAGTCAGTTTAGGATCGAGTCAGCTAAAATTCTTGTGGGAATTAGGACCTTGTGATATATTCTTTTAACCACCTCGTGCTCTAACATTCTTATCCAGCGACCTTAGCAGTGATGAAAAACCCACACTTGGACCTGGAACACCCTCTGACTTATCTCATTTGATTCTCCAAAAGCTCTCATCCGATCAGGTTACACTGGGTAGACTCAACTCCACCTAACTTGAACCTAATCTTGACTGAAATTTTTCTTGTTATGGACACTAGATCAGGGAAACGAGACCAACGCTCAGGACTTCTTACTCTTTTTTACCAATCTTGCTGATCCTGAGTGGCTAGCTCATCTTTAGCTAGTTCCAACCTTGCACCTAAGCCTTTATTTTCACCCTCATGCACTCTGTTTCTTCAATGTCATATGTGCAGATATGTTCAAAAAGGTCAGAGAGGATATGATTGACGCAGCCCCTTACTCGTTAATGCCTTACATTCAGAGAAGAGAGGGCGAGCATAATGAGAACAGTTGAGAACAGTTGGCAAGATCAAGCCCCAATAAGAAGAACAGTCAAGGGTGCATGATCTAACCAGAGGAACAATGGCGACCCGTGAGAAACAAAAGGATAGCCCACCAGTGGCCGCAAAACATTCACCCCGATACCTTTCCCTCGAAACCCCATCCATTTTGTCAGCCAAAAAAAAAATTATATATATATATATATATATATACAGTATCTTTTATTTATTTTATGATGGAGATGGGGAAGGTAACTTCGGAAGATACACGCCACTGGGAAGGGTTGACCAAGGAGTTGGTACCGATTTTTGAGGAATAAGAAAAGAAGTCAAGAGCTGGAGAACAGTCATATGATTGACCCGAAGTGGCGAACAACCACATCCGTGAAGCAGAAACGAGTAAGGGTTGTGGACATCAATAGATCCGTCCTCTCTTGCTATTTTGCGCGATACCCTGCATACACTCAAATACAGTAGCCCCTAAACACTCTCAGCTCCACCATAAAACAGCATGTTCCTTATTAACTCGTCTACCCTGAATAGTGCCTGTAATGAGAAGCTCACGCTGTTCTTAATTGATATTTAAGGAGTTTTGTCTCGATAGTGTGACCTTTTCAGGTATGAGATAGAGAGTATGGAGCTGATTCTCAAACAGCGATCGTGGGTGTTCTGGTAAGGGTGTGCGGTCTAAGTCTACAGCTTGTATGGTTCAGAGATGTGTGGTAAGAGTATGGTTATTGAGAACAAGCGAGTTCCCACTCCTTCAAACCTTTCTCCCTAATCTTAAGGCTTGACCTTGTTCGAGGACAAACAAGGATCTAAGTCTGGGCGAATTGATATATGATATTTCTAACACCATTATATGTGTGCTTTGAGCTAAATCTCAGTCCTAATTTGTGCCTATTTGATATCATTCCAGGTTTGGAACAGCTGAAAGATCAAAGAAGAGAGATCCATGAAGAAAGATGCTATTTTGGGATACCCGATGCGGAACAGCCGATCAGACCAATCTGAAGGGCGTTCCCAAAGAGAACAAGCGGCTGACTGTTCCCGATCATTAAGGAAACTTCCAATTTCGGGAGTTTGCCCTAAATTCTATCTCTCCTCACTTCTCCACCCGCGCTTCCATATAAAAAGCCTACCCTATCACTTCTATGAGACACACTATTTTTTTGGCAAAAGAAACCTAGAACTACCTTGGCGATTTAGCAACTTGTAAGGGAGAAGGCTCCATCTCTCATTTTCACGAGAAGATCATCCTGAACCCTTGTTCTTCCTACTCTATTTTATATGCAATATTATTCAGCCATCATGTCTGTGTCATCCTGCATTATGATTGAGTAGTCAGCTAGCTTGCTTAGGGTTTTAGGGTGTCTATCGCATTGAACTAAACGCAAATAAGTAATCTTAATTGTTCTTCATTTATATTGATCTTATTGCTTGCATTGAATTGATCACTTAATCTTCGATCTTAAGTTTAATCACCTAGCTATCCGCTTAGGAGATGAATTGACATATATTGAATGAGCTTCATATCCCTAATCAGCGAGAGTTGATATTAGGGTATTAAGTGAACTAATCGGACCTATCCCCTAAGGCTCGCGATCGGATCTTGTTCCAAGCGATAGCTTAGGAATCGAGACCAATCAGCGTAGGGCCAGTTCCATGATAGTGGACTGTCATAGCCGAGCGATCCGAGTTCTAGACTGCATATCATCGCATTTGAATAGTCGTTTGGTTTAATCTCTGACACCCGATGAATAACCCTAAGCTGGCTTTCATTAAATCGAATTCTATATCTAAGTGTCTTGTTACTCGTGTCACCATTAATCTTTAAAACTCACTTGTTCTCAGCTTAACGTTGTTGTAGGCACAGGGGGGGGGAGTAACCCACGAATTGATAAAAATGGTGGAACCAAGGTTTAAACCTGAAAACAAAGAGAACCGATTTTTATGAGTTTAGAGTTTTTATGATGCAAACAGAAACAAATATGAAAACGAATGAAATGATGATGATAATGATAATAAACAAGATAAATAAACAAAGT
>NC_027756.1:37023813-37025354 GCF_000695525.1 Brassica oleracea var. oleracea
GTACTGAGCTTGTTTGATTTGCACAAACAAACTAGACTCACGAAATCAATAAGACAGCAAAGAATCTCTCTTTGAATCCTAAAGACCGTTATTTTATACAAATAACAACTTTGATAAAACTGAATAAACTTTCTATTAACTTAGTGATTAAGGGTGCTCTTTACAATGTACGTCTAGGAGATTATAAAAGGCTCAGAGACAAAGGTCCTAACGTTCTAAAACAAATAGAAAAGGAAACAAATCAAGCAAAGTAACAAAATCGAAAAACTAGCCGTTGGAGTCTTTTATGGGATTTTTGCTCCAAGTGAGAAACTTGATTCTTCTTGAACCTGGACGGTTTTAATGGATAAGAGAGCTTCCTTGGGACCTTCCTGGGTGCTTGATAGGTTCTGATCTCGTGCCTGATCTGAAGAGAAAAGAGCTGTTGGACATTAATGTCGGTTTGCTCCAAATAAGGCAGGTTTGAGTAAATGAGGATCCTCATGATCCAATGGTTTCTGGTGCATGGTATGAACTTGCATAACTACTCTTGGACTCTTAGAATATCTCCTGATTGGTTGAAATGATCTCCTGGTCGCCAATGTCTGGTTTGAAGCTGATTGAACCGGTTAGCTTCCAATTGAGGCAAGTGTAGAACTGGATTGACCGGTTTTGGAGATTGGATCATAATTTCATAATTCCGTGGCCATTTCTCCTGATCTTGGGCTTTATGGAAAGATGATAAACTCCTCTTGACTCCTATGATGAGCTTTGCTTCAGGCCGCTCCTTACTTGAGCTTAAATCTCCTTCTAAAATCGGGTACTCGCAGATGGACGGGCTGGAAAACCTTTGACTTGCAAAATTTATAACTTCTTTCTCCCTGAATATTTTGGACTTATTCCAAATGGGCTGGACTCCTTCTTGAGTGTAGAGTCCAATAAAATTTGTGTCGTGACTTAAACACTCCTGGTTTGTAAGATACGACATTTTTAGTGCACATGTGTTCTGCTTGGCGCCTTGGCTGGTTGAGTAGGGCTTTGGGTTGACCTCCTGTTCATTTGCTGATCTGATGACCACATCATCCCCTCCCTCTTGACAAGGTTTCGACCTCGAAACTGTATAATCTGCACCAAGATAGAGTAAGTCAGCTTTCATTCTCTTTTGAGTTTCTAAAGCCTTACCTTGGTATTGTTTTGGTTTTGCTTCTTTAAGCAATATGGACTGCATTGTCTCTTGAACAATCTTCTGGTCCATCACAAGAGTCACGCCTGGTGGTTCTTCTTCTTTAAATTCTTGCTCCTTAAGTCCTGTTACAACACCCTTTGACAAAGACAAGTGCATTATACAAGAATTTGGAACCAATAAATCATATTGAATAAAACTATCACTTTTTAAAGATAAATCTGTTTTCTTTTCTAGTGATGTCTCTATCAATACTTGTTTACTTGGACAAACTACAGCAAAGTGTCCTCTTTTATGACATCTATAACATGTCTGATCTTTTAAATTTTTAGAGTTAGAAGACTTACATTGGCTTGTTGTCTCTTCTTTCTTTGGGCTT
>NC_027756.1:37026332-37048776 GCF_000695525.1 Brassica oleracea var. oleracea
AACACAAATGAAAAGAAAATATGGAAAGCAAACTAATGCTGAATTTTTTTTTTTGAATTTTCTTTGGATGAAATGCAACAATTAAATATGCAAATGATATAAACTAAAGCTTAAAAAATATTTTCTTTTTCTTTTCTGATGCAATCACGAAATGGACAAGTAGAAATGGTATGAAGCAATAACTAGGATGATTTCTTTTGGCTTTTGAATTTATGAATGCAAATGAAAAGGAATCAAATTCAAAACATAAATTTTTATGGGATTTTCTTTTATGGAAACTAATGAATGCAAACACTTTCTTTTGAGATTTTCGATTTTTAAATGAATCAAACAAAAAATTTTTTTTTTTCGTGGCTTTAAACTATGATGAACAGCAAGAACAAAAATATGCAGAAACAAAACTTGAAACAAAAAGAAACAGTTTTTATGGACTTTCGGTTTATGAATGAAAAAACAAATGCAAGCAAGTATGAGATGCAAAAATAGATATCACCTGAGTCAGGAGCTTAAGCTCTGATACCAAAATTTTGTAGGCACGAATTGATAAAAATGGTGGAACCAAGGTTTAAACCTGAAAACAAAGAGAACCGATTTTTATGAGTTTAGAGTTTTTATGATGCAAACAGAAACAAATATGAAAACGAATGAAATGATGATGATAATGATAATAAAACAAGATAAATAAACAAAGGATAGGATTGAATCAAGCTGCTGTATGTGTATCACTCTCAGCTTGATTAGATGATGAGCTGAAGTGGATTTGCGGAAGAAGGTTTGATTGAATCTCTCAATCTGATGGAATGATGGATCGAAGTGATTGACTCTCTCAATCTGTGTACTGAGCTTGTTTGATTTTCACAAACAAACTAGACTCACGAAATCAATAAGACAGAAAAGAATCTCTCTTTGGATCCTAAAGACCGTTATTTTATACAAAGAACAACTTTGGTAAAACTGAATAAACTTTCTATTAACTTGGTGTTTAAGGGTGCTCTTTACAATGGACGTCTAGGAGCTTATAAAAGGCTCAGAGACAAGGGTCCTAACGTTCTAAAACAAATAGAAAAGGAAACAAATCAAGCAAAGTAACAAAATCGAAAACCTAGCCGTTGGAGCCTTTTATGGGATTTTGGCTCCAAGTGAGAAACTTGATTCTTCTTGAACCTGGACGGTTTTAATGGATAATAGAGCTTCCTTTGGACCTTCCTGGATGCTTGATAGGTTCTGATCTCGTGCCTGATCTGAAGAAAAAAAAGCTGTTGGACATTAATGTCGGTTTGCTCCAAATAAGGCAGGTTTGAGTAAATGAGGATCCTCATGATCCAATGGTTTCTGGTGCATGGTATGAACTTGCGGAACTCCTCCTGGACTCCTAGAATATTTCCTGATTGGTTGAAATGATCTCCTGGTCGCCAATGTCTGGTTTGAAGCTGATTGAACCGGCTAGCTTCCAATTGAGGCAAGTGTAGAACTGGATTGACTGGTTTTGGAGATTGGATCATAACTTCATAATTCCGTTGCCATTTCTCCTGATCTTGGGCTTTATGGAAAGCTAATAAACTTCTCTTGACTCCTATTATGGGCTTTTCTTCAGGCCGCTCCTTACTTGAGCTTAAATCTCCTTCTAAAGTCGGGTACTCGCAGATGGACGGGCTGGAAAACCTCTGACTTGTAAAATTCATAACTTCTTACTCCGTGAATATTTTGGACTGATTCCAAATGGGCCGGACTCCTTCTTGAGTGTAGAGTCCATGAGAATTTATCTCGTGATTTAAACCCTCATGGTTTGTAAGATACGGCATTTTTAGTGCACATGTGTTCTGCTTGGCGCCTTGGCTGGTTGAGTAAGGCTTTGGGTTGACCTCCGGTTCAGTTGCTGATCTGATGACCACATCAAACGTTGAACTCAAAAGAGTAAAGAATAAATTGGTCCTCTGGATTGAATCTAAAATTACTACAATTACCACTGTTAACTTGACAGTAGCAAGGATTCATTTTTAGTATATCAACGCCTCATTATTGCTTCATCAAACTCTGATGGTCTGTTTGTTGCAGCAAGTACCATCACCCTCGCATTCGCTACAAAGCAACCATTATACTCATTTAAAAACTACTGTATCCAAGTAGAGCATGTTCTAGACTGCACTAGAGTGGGCTGAAAGGTGAAGGATTCAACTTACGATCAGTAGAAAATCTATCCGATAAAGCCATAAACTCATTCTTCATGTTTGCCATGGCTTCATGATCTATTGAACGGGGCTGGTGATATAGGATAATATAAGCAACAGTTTAATGTTCATGTATTTCAACAACAATCTAACAGAGAATATAGGATAATACAAGCAACACTTCTCGAGTTCACACATCTTAAAATTACTTAAACCCAGATTTATAAAGGGTTATAATTTTTCAAAAACTCAATATTCGCTATCGATACTCTTTCTCTTAAATCTAACTAGGGAAATGACAATTTCTGAACCAACCATCTTTCATTTTTTTATAATAAAAAGAAGAAAATAAAAAATAACTTGGAACAAACAAAAAATATCCAAATTGGAAACATACTTGTTGAGAATTTGGAAGAGGAGCCGACATTTTGAATCGTGTAGTGTGATTGCTTTTTTCGCCTGCGAGAGATGATCTTGAACTCGTCATCACCGGATGATCTTTCCAGAAAGACATCGTGACACATGAGAGAGAAGAACTTATCTCGCTGCCGTCGCGAGCACCGCCACGAGAATTTTGTAGCTTTTGAATATCGGTTCTCTGAAATCCGTTTGTCGCCGGCTGCTTGAGAGAGATGAAGGATCTCGTTGGAGAGAGGCGATGGATTTCGACAGATGAGAGAGATGATGGATCTTGACGGGAAGAGAGAGAAGAAGTTGTGTTGAAATTAGGTGAGGGTAGTATAGTCTTTTACACATTAATGAATGTGATATTTGTGAAAATGTCCATTGATTGGTGGTATACTTGATTAGTGGTACCCAAAAAAGTGTATAAGTAAAATTTCCCCTACTTTGTATGACTATAAAACATCAACACTATTAAAAACATTAGTTATCAAATAACACATAAGGTTACAATTAACAAATATTTAATTTTCAAAAGAAACAAATCTCGTGCTTTAAAATGCGAGTCATTATATATATTATTATATTTATATCTCAATACATATCATCCTAAATATATAAAACAACTACTACACATATAACAAAAAAAAACAATTATAAAATATAAATATTATAAATATAATATGTTATAAAATAATATATTTAAGAAATAGATAATCACGCGCTATCTAGTTTAGCTTTAAAGGAAAGTCCGCTTTAAAGACCACTAGATTTTGATGCGGATGTTGATTTTAACTTTTAAAAACATACCGTATATATTTATTGTACATAAATATTGTGATATTAGCATTGAATTATTATTGTATTGAATGTTATTTTTCTTTTTATTATATACTAATTATATACACTATTGAATGTTGTTTTGTATTTCAATTCGAACTTTTATACTTACCAAAATTATTAGTAATACAATAAATAAGTGATTATTTGAATTGTTATTTATTTTTATGTCAGTTTTATATTATTCATGTACATTAATATTTAAAATTTTATTTAAAATTTTTAAAATAGTAATTATTATAATATAAACGCACTACTTTTTTAATAGGAAAAAAAATATTTGTTTTAATATTTACTAAATGGTAAAAATGATTTTATATTATTTTTTATCATATTATATGTATTAATTTATATATATATAATAAATTATAGATAAAATTAATTAAGTGTTTACGTTAACAAATTTTTTATTAAATATATTGTCATTTGAAACAATCATTAACGTTGACAATAAATCAAATTAATCGGTTGTATTTTTAAAGAAGTTTTTGCTAAAATAATTAATGCTAAAAATTAAGATTAGTTTGTTTCTAGTGACATTATGTGTAGTTAAAAAGTTATTAATGGTTAATTCATATTGGTACTCCAACTTTAGTAAGATAGACGATGATTCAAATTTTATAGAAGTAGTCGATATACTCAACCTCTTTCACTGCGAAGGCTTGTTGCTATGTACCATAACAATAGAGTCGTGTTTTGGAATCCTGTAAAGGGGAAAACAGGTGGATCCAACCAATAAATCACTACAAGGTAACCAATGTGTATGCTCTCAGTAAATCCTACTCCTAGCAGGATCTATCGTCAGAAAGATCATATGTTTGTGAATGGAAACATTTATTGGCTTGCTTATGGTCATCACAATCTAACTGAGATTATAATAAGTTTTGATTCCTCTATAGAGAGATTGGAAGTGTGATTCTTCCGGTTAATATTTCATTCTTGTCATGTTTTGGCTTTATTAATGAACTAGTGTAATCGTCCGTGCATACCAGTTTTTACTGCATTTAAATTATTTTGCCAAATTCTAATATTCTGCTTATTATCAGAGCTATATTTTATAAGTCATTTTGCTAGGGCCGAATACAATGGAAATCTAGAATTAGAAATATAGCGTTCAAACAAAACAATTAGATGCGTAAAGTATAATTTTTATGTTTTACTGAATTTTTTTTTTTACGGAAACCAAATTAATATATAACTACGCATAAAAATATAGTTAAAACTTACTACATTTGATCCATTTAGTTTTATTTATATTTGTCTTTAAAATATAAATAGATTTATTTTTAATATAATAAAGTGAAGCTAAAATAAATTACAAAAACATTATACTGTATTGAAAATAGTTATTCTTAAGTTTGATATTTGGAATACGATAGAAATATAAATGCTCAATTTGATAAAAGAAAAAAAAGATATTATTTTGAACCTGTGGGATTCTTTTTTTTTTTTGGGATTCTTCTTTTTTTCTCAAAACATGTTGGGATTCTTCTCCATCTCTTTCTTCTACCTTTACGGTCCAAAAAAATCTGGAACATCAAAGATAAGACATAATGAATTCGATAGTCAATTTGTATACAATAAATTCATAAACAGATTTTTATCAAAAAAAAACTCATAAACAGATTTGTAAAATAGTTGAATATGCTATGTATTAAGAAAATATATTAGGAAATAGTCAAAAAATAACAAACAGATTTGCAAATATCAATTTATACATAGTAGATTCAGATATACCTACGATTTTCTAAGTTGTTGACAAAGTCTGAGTTTCGTTTTTTGAAAAAAGAAGTTTTGAAATATGAATCTCTTAAATACCATCTTCAGCCCGAATCATGCAAACAGAATCCTTTATATACTAAAGCGCAAGTCGCCTGGCGAATCAGAAATCGACATGTGGCATAGTTTTGAATTTTTTTTTAATAAAAATCTATACGTTCTAAAGTTTTCTAAAACTGTAAAAAACATAAATCCCTTGATTTTCTCTTTATCGCCACTACCACGTTCTAATTTCAAATAAAAGAATTATTATACTTGAATTTCAAGTTCATATCCCTATATTTTTTCACACGAACTCAAACAGTTTTAACTCTTACATAATTTTCAAGCAACTGATTTTGTTCTCCATCTTCTTCTTCTATTTTTACCGTAGCTTCTTCTTCATCTTTCTTTTTGTGTGTTTGAGTGTAACAAAAAAAAATTACACAAGTTTATGTCTCGCCTTTATTCATAATTTCTTTTTGAAAACATGCCTATTCAATTTGTTTTTCCTTCTTATGAATAAAATTTTTTGAATAAAAGCGAGACATAAACTTGTGTAATTTTTGTTTGTTACACTCAAACACACAAAAAGAAAGATGAAGAAGAAGCTACGGTAAAAATAGAAGAAGAAGATGGAGAACAAAATCAGTTGCTTGAAAATTATATAAGAGTTAAAACTGTTTGAGGTCGTGTGAAAAAATATAGGGATATGAACTTGAAATTTAAGTATAATAATTCTTTTATTTGAAATTAGAATGTGGTAGTGGCGATAAAGAGAAAATCAAGGGAATTTATGTTTTTTACGGTTTTAGAAAACTTTAGAACGTATAGATTTTTATTTAAAAAAAAATTCAAAACAATGTCACATGTCGATTTCTGATTCGCCAGGCGAATTGCGCTTTAGTATATAAAGGATAAAGAGAGCAACAACGACTTTGTATGGGAGCTACTTGAGACTGGCGTATATCACAAATATATTGAATGATGGCAACTAAACTTGAGAATACTGCCACTGGGGCCTCATCAGGAAGCAAGCTCCTATCAATGGAACGTTACGTCGCCACCCTTTTCTCACCAGTGTATTAAATTTATGGGATCAATTTCGCGGTCGATGGGGAGAATAGAGTTATAGTGTGTTGCGGTAAATCTGAGGTTTACAACACCTCACTAGACATTATGGGAATGATATATGTATACGACTGAAACATCATGATCATGAATAATATATATGCCCATTAGTTACTCGTCAATTATTTTTTGTTTGCTAAGAAATTAATCGAGTATGTTCAAACTTTGGTTCACGTACAACAAAGTTCTTTGGGGTAAGCCGGAAGAAATGCACCAAGTTTACGCAATATTTATCCAACTAGTCTCTCTGGTCTCTGTTCACAACTCAAACTAGTCCATTTTTTGTTCACATATTAGACCATGATTAACCCGGATTCTTAGGATGGAGTTTTCAGCAGAAGTTAAGAAACTGTTTCCAAGAATCCGGATTAATGATGCTCTTAGTGTTTATTTTAAACAACGCGACTAATGTGTTTTTTTGACGCCATAGAAAATAGAAATATAACAATCATTACATACTACACATAAGTATACATATCCTTTTTGGCATAAATACACATTGTTTTGTCTTCCTCTTTGCATTATTTCTTAGATTTGTCCCTTGGAAAGACCACAAAAAAGCCTCTCAAGTCTCCTTTCCATCGACAGCTAAAAAGAAAAATAAGAATATTACAAACGAGTCCCTCCATTAACCATTTCGTTATACTTGGCCAAAGATTCTAATCTTTGCAATCTCATCTCTTCGTTGAACTTCTTGATAAACGCCTCCACACGCCTGTTCAGCTCTTCCTGACCCGGCGACGGCTCTCGTTTCAACTTCAACGTCGTCTCCGCCTCATTTAAGTTGACAGACTTGGTCAACTTCTCCTTCTTTTGCACGTGCGACCTTTCTTGCCACGTGTCGGATTTAGTCAAGTGCTTCTTTAACGGCGTCGAGCGTTCTTCCGTTATCTTCTTCCACGTCGTCTCCAGCGTGTCCTCCCTCCTCGAGTCCTTTGACTTTTTACTTCCACCACCTCCTGCTGAAATTTTGGAAATTATTAAATTACGCATTTGCCCCTACCATAAATTATCCGTCGAGACATATCACATATGAATGAATATATACCTTCTTCAATATTTTTAAGCGATCTTTGTTGACTGAATCTCGGCGGTTTCCTCAACGGCTTCACAACGGAAACCGCCGGAGAATCACTCTTCGGTTTTGGCACCTTCGATTCCTGTTCCGGCGAGGCACTACTCGGTTTTGGCTTCTCTGTCTCTGCATGTTGATCTTGTTGACTATCCACTATCACTTTATCATCACTGTTGACTTCGGGGACATCTTCAAGTGGTGCATCGTTCTCTTCAAATCCGGTATAAGAGACGACGTGCGCCACGTTTAAGTAACCGGTATCTATATCAGAAGGCACCGGTTCTAACGTCTCCGGCGTTACTACATCAGAGAACTCAGGATCATCGATATGGGCAGACGCTTTCTGCGTGAGCTTAGACGTAGCGACGATGGAGACGATGATACAGTTGGTGACTAAGTAAAGATACGGTGGCTTTACGAGGAAGACTGTGTTATCGTGGAAGATCAGAAAGCAAGACGCCATGACATGTGAGACTGAAGGAACGGTGAAACTAACAGCCGCCGCTAAAGAAAAGACGCCGGCGATGATGACGGTGGCTGTTGTTTTGAAGGAAGAGGTAGGGAGGAGAATCGGCATGGTGAGTGATCTCATTTGCCTCGGGAGTTTCTTTGGAGCTATGGTTCGGTGGTTCTTATCTACAAAATGAGAAGCCTAGGTGAATGTGTATATATATATATATTAGAAAAAGTTGTGAAATTAAATATAAATGTGGTCCTTATTGTGTGGGCTTTTCACAGAATCGCAAGTGGGTCCTTTACATAAGGTATGGTGATGGAGGCTTATCTGAGTTACACGTGGGTTTGATGCGTTCGCTTGAAGTTATAACCTTTACCTAACAGGCTAACATTACAACAATATTTGAGAAATATATGTAATAAGAGATATATATTTGATGTTTGTGAGTTATTTCTCTTAACCACTCCAAATGATCTCAATATTAAGATCAAATCAGAAGGTGGTCTTTTGTTTTTCTCGGCTTACCATTTACCGATGATGGTGCATGATGAGAAACGCATATATCTTACCGTAGCCATAGGTGATTACTAGTTAGGCCAACATTATCGACGTCCCAGCAGG
Source organism: Brassica oleracea var. oleracea (assembly GCF_000695525.1). Classification (NCBI taxonomy): domain Eukaryota; kingdom Viridiplantae; phylum Streptophyta; class Magnoliopsida; order Brassicales; family Brassicaceae; genus Brassica; species Brassica oleracea. Next base: position 37,034,785 of record NC_027756.1, read on the forward strand.
CTGTCCTTAGGCGAAACGAGCCGAAAAATAAATCAAAAATAAGAGAATAGAAGAGAGATGTGGGTTAATTAAGAAGTGTCCAACCTCGTCCTTAAGGAGCACGTGGCACGGTTTGATTGGAAAACCGAAAGGGGTAGAGGAAACACGAAGGTCGGTTTCGAATAATCTTGGTCTCGACTCCTTTCTCTCTATTTCGATGGCGATTTCGACGCGACGACAGCGATTTTCGACGCGACGACACCGATCAGTCGTTTAATCGAAGAGTTCTCCGCCAAATCGAATATAGACGAGGTGTGTGCTCTTCTCTGTCCTCTGTTTTGCGATTTAAAAGTCGATCTTTATGTGGGTTTGATTGGTATCTGTTGTGACGATTTCGTTGCATGCATCGTGTTTGTAGGGGAAAGACGAGTTTCGGTGTGGAAATCATTCTCGGCGTCTCCCTATTCTCTCTCTCTCGACGGCGATCCAGTCGAAACCAGGTTTGTGTTTCTTCTATCTCCGTCTCGGTTTGATTTTTTTTTTTGTGCGATATAGAGCTTAGTATTGATGAGTTGATCTATCTCCGTCTGGGTTTGATTTTTTTTTGTTGTGACGATGCTTCCTGATTGTGATGGTTTGTAATTGTGATGGTGTGTAATTTTTTTCTCAGTTGGTTTTAATGCTAAATTTCTCATATGTGAATTCTTTTGATTGAGTAAACAAAATTATTCATGTGTTTATGCTAATTGTTCATAATTCTCTCATAGTTTTGATTGACTAAATCTGTTCATATACATGTGAAATGCATTAGGAGCTTGTTATACTTGCGCAAAAGTAAACTGATATTTTTTTTTTGTTGTGACGATGCTTCATGATTGTGATGGTTTGTAATTTTTTTTCTCATTGTATGGTTGGTTTTAATGCTAAATTTCTCATATGTGAATTCTTTTGATTGAGTAAACAAAATTGTTTATGCGTTTATGCTAATTGTTCATAATTCTCTCATAGTTTTGATTGACTAAATCTGTTCATATACATGTGAAATGCAAAAGAGCTTGTTATACTTGCGTAAAAGTAAACTGATATTTAATAACTTGTTACTAGCTTTGTGGTTCGATGTGTTGCTTGTCAGATTTTATGGTTCGGTCATTACTGAAAGTAGTTTATGGTTCGGTCGTTACTTCTTATTAGAGTGTTTGGTTGTAACTCATTACTTCTTATTAGCGTTAATGGTCTTGTCTACTTTACTTCTCTGTAGTTTATGTGTTGCTTGTTAGAGTTTATAGTTGTAACTTATTACTTCTTAGCGTTAATGGTCTTGTCTAGTTTACTTCTCTGTAGTTTCACCTATTATATATCTCCACCATCTTCATTGTACCATATATCTCCACCATCTTCTTTCTCTCTTGTTTGCGCAATCCCCTCCTCTCCGGTTTCTCTCCGGTTTTTCTTCTCTTCCCCTGTTCTAAAAGCTATGGATTCAAGGAATCCATATAGTCAGTCATCTAGTTATATGGGCCTTCTTAACAGTCAAAACTTTCCTTATGAAAGTTTCCCTCAGTTCAGTTCACAACAAACCGACGCTGGAACTCAACCTGAAGACACACCTGTGGACCGTAAGGAGAGAAGGAAATGGACCCCATCCGATGACGATGTTCTAATCAGCGGGTGGCTGAACACATCTAAGGATGCGATCGTTGGAAATGATCAAAAGTCAGGGAGTTTTTGGAAACGAGTAGGCGAATATGTCGCAGCTAGTCCACATGCTAGAGAGGGTGGTAAAACAAGAGAGCATCTCCATTGCAAGCAAAGGTGGCACAAAATCAATGATCTAGTGAGCAAGTTCTGTGGCGCATATGCTGCAGCTGAAAGACAAATCAGTTCTGGTCAGAATGAAACAGATGTTCTCAAGATGGCTCATGCGATCTACTACGCTGATCAGCACTCGAAGTTTAATCTTGAGCATGCGTGGTGTGTGTTGAGGTATGAACAGAAATGGCTTAACCTCAACACACCTAAACCCACTGGCAGTTCAAAGAGAAAAATTGGTGAGACAGTTTCCGAAACTTCAAGCACGTGTCATGGTGATCAAGACATCCGTCCTGAAGGTGTAAAGGCTGCTAAAGCTAAAAGGAATAATGGTCAAGGGAAGTCTGTTGCTGAGTATTCGACCATTTGGGAAATGAAGAAGGAGGATCTCATGATGAAGGAGAAGCTGTCTAAGCTGGCCATACTAGACACTCTCCTAGCCAAAAAAGACCCACTGACTGAAGCTGAAGAAGTTGTCAAGAATAAGCTACTCGCTGAGTATTTCTGAGCAATAAAACTATGTCTTTCTATGTTTCTACTTTATAAACTATGCCTTTTAAATGTTGTTTGAACTCTTTCCCTGTCGGCTTTGAGCATTCGAGCCTTAGTTTGTATTATCTTTAACGTGATGAATTTACTTTATGTTTGCTTTTACATGTCTTTCTTTATTTTTGAACTGTCTATAGCTACACGCAGCCTTCTGACTATAGCTACACACATCTGTTACACACATCTGTTTATTTTTACTTTGAACTAACTATAGCTACACACATCTATTTTTTTTTCCAGGTTTAGGTAGACATGGGCCTTGACTATAGCTACACGCAGCCTTCTGAATCAGAGGAGTGTGGTGGGGAGACAACTGACTGTACCTACAGCGAGACAGATGATCTTATACGTCGAGACCAAGCTGAGATAAGCTACAATTATGGTGCCCCGGCTCAGTACCCTCCTCAACCCGAAGTTGAGTTCGGATTTCCGCAGACATGCTACTGTGGTAGTCAACCTGTTATAGCCACATCTTACAGTAGGAACGATCCGGGAAGAAGATACTACACTTGTGATAATGTTGATGATGGAGAGTGTCATGTATGGAAGTGGTGGGATGTGGCGGTTATGGAGGAGATGAGAGCCAGGGATAGACACACACTTCAATTGGCTGAAAAGGTAGAAACTCTAACCTTGTTGACTGACTATGAATCTGAGCAGAAAGTGGTTAGGCTAGAGAAGATAGTTAGCGAGTTAGCTAAGAAGAATACAAGGTTCACCAATGGCTTTGAATACTTTGTTGCTGGAATGGTTTTGGTATTAGTTTTAATAGGTATGCTGCTCATGTTTAAGTAAATCAAATGAGTTATGGTTTTAGTGGTGATCTCTTTGAACTCTTTCTAGGCTTTTAATACTTTGTTGAACTCTTTGAACTCTTTCTCGGCATTTAGAACTCTTTGTACTCTTTAAACGCATGTGTAAGAGTTTCATGTGTAATTTGTAATGTGTAACTCTTAAAATTGTATTGCACTACTTATGTGTTATATTAAATGAACTCTTTCTCGGCATTTAGTCTTATGTGTTATGGTAAATGAACTCTTTTGCTAACAGATCATAATATCAAAGAAAAAAGCAATGCTCTCGTGTCTCGTGTCTCGTGTGTAGTCCTTTCAAGAGCCAAAATATCAAAGGCTATAATACAAGACCCCAATTTCTTTTAAAAAAAAAATCAATGCTCTAGTGTGTAGTCTCACAAGCTCTCGTGTGTAGTATCACAAGCTTTTAGTATCACAAGATGTACCATCTACAATACAAGAAGTACTCAAAAGTCACATGTGTTGTTTTTTAATATCACAAGTTGTATACGTCATGTATCACAAGATTTTTTTTTATGTTCTATAAATACATCATCATCTTTCCTCATAACATATATTGAAATCACCCCTCCAATGATCAATTTTAAAACATTTTCTCTCCTTTAATAAATTTTAATGGCTTCTTCATCCCATTATCATTACCACAAAGATGACGATAATGATGATTTTAATAACATCTTTGATGATTTTCTCGAAAACACTGATTTTTTTCCAGAACCAAAAGAGCGAAAAAAATGTACTTTTGTCAAGAGAAACCGGGAAGAAGGCCACGAGAAGCTTTGGAATGATTATTTTAGCAACATTCCAACATACCCTCACCATTTATTCCGGCGACGGTTTCGGATGAACAAATCATTGTTCATGCGTATTGTGCATCGTCTCTCCACAGAAGTACCGTATTTTCAACCAACACAAGATGCAACAGGACGGTCTAGTCTATCACCCCTTCAAAAATGTACTGCAGCAATTCGTCAACTGGCTTATGGTGGTGGGTCTGATATAGTTGACGAATATGTACGACTTGGTGAAACAACAGCTCGAAAATGTTTGCACCATTTTACCGCTGGAATAATCCACTTGTTTGGCGACGAATACTTAAGACGTCCCACACCGGAAGATCTGCAAAGACTACTCCAAATTGGAGAACAACGGGGATTTCCGGGAATGATTGGGAGCATCGACTGTATGCATTGGGAGTGGAAAAATTGCCTTACTGCTTGGAAAGGAATGTATTCACGAGGAACCAGAAAACCAACAATTGTGTTGGAGGCGGTAGCTTCATCTGATCTCTGGATATGGCACGCATTTTTTGGGAGCTCCAGGTATTATGAACGATCTTAATATTCTTGATCGATCACCTGTTTTTGATGAAATTATTAACGGAAACGCTCCGGAAGTCAATTTCTATGTTAACGGAAGGGAGTACCATTTGGCTTACTATCTTGCCGATGGTATTTATCCGAAATGGGCAACTTTTATTCAATCTATCCGACTCCCACAAGGTCCAAAAAATTGTTTATTTGCTAAAAACCAAGAAGCCGTCCGAAAAGATGTTGAGCGTGCCTTCGGAGTACTGTAAGCTAGATTCGCTGTTGTTAGAAATCCATCTAATTTATGGGATTAAAAAAAAGAAATATTATGAGAGCATGTATCATACTCCATAATATGATTGTCGAAGATGAACGAGATTCATACACTCAGCATACCGCTTCAGAATTTCAACAAGGAGAAGATGGGGATCCTACATTTGTAGTCAGAAGGACTACAAATTTCGGTAATACAATGGGTCGTCGAGCAGAAGTTCGGGATAGACAAGGCCATCAACAATTAAAAGAAAATTTGGTTGAAAATATATGGACTAAATTTGGACATCTCCCAAATAACTACAATGTTTAAGTTTCTATGAATTCAATAAAATATTTGTTTACTTTTTTATCATTTTTGTAATTTTTTTTTTCACCTTTGTAATTTTCTCATGTTTTCAAGTTTAATGTTATATGTTTTATTTTAAATTTATCTTTTATATATCATTACTAATTAAAATAAATAATTAATTTGCTAAGATACACCGAAAAGTCCTACTAATAATCCTATTATTTTGGATTGTCCCTAATTTTTGTCCTTAACATTATTAAACTAATCTAAAGACCTAAAAATTAGGGACACCAATAATGCTGTTCTTAGTAACCACGCGTAGGGGTGTCAAAGGGGTTATAGACCCCCATATTTGGTCCGTCTAGGTCCGTTATGGAACCGGGTTGGACATGGGTTTTTCAAATTTTAACTTGTTAAGTTGTGAGTCTTACCGGCCGTCCAGATACTGAGGTTCGCTAATTTGACGATTTGATATATTCATTTAATTAATTAAACATTGTTAATGTAAAAAAAGAAACCTTGATTTCTGATTTCTTTACTGTTTAAAAGTATCAATAATTGTTTTTTTTTTTGACTAAAAGTATCAATAATTGTTTTAAAAAGAAAGAGCCAATAATAAAAGCAGTTACTGTTGAGTTGTGATATTTACGTATCGTATGCTATTTTCATTGACATTATAAAAATAATTGTTGAAATTCGAAGTGATAACGAGAAGAACAATGATATTTATGTATATATATATAGTGCTTTAGATAAGGACATGCAGATCTAAAATTAATAATAATTGAGATGGATGCATACGTTCATTCTCGACTCTAGCGTTTAATTTTGTTTTCATAACACTGCATATGCACATACTAATAGTAGATTTGATTTGACAATTCAAACCCATGAAAGATATATATCGCATTACAGGTCAACAAGCACAACAAAATTCTACCGACCCATTTTTGTATTTTGTGCTTCACACTGATTGATCTTCCAATATTTAAAATACATAAATATAACTCAAACTTCTTTCCAAAGCTCCGTAGAAGACAAAAGTTGAAAAAAAAAGTAAAAATAAGGGGGAGCCCGAGACTTCTCCTTTTTCTCTCTTCGTTTCTTAACGGAGATGAGATGAGACGAAGCTTTCTCTGGTGCTCTACCAGGGTGTTTTGATTCCGGGAGGCGGAGGCTATTTCAGCTTCGTCGTCGTCGGCTTTTGATCTCGGGGAAGTAGAGGCTTCCGAAGCTCTGCACCGCCGACAATAGAAATTTATTTTCCTTTGTGATGCGATCGATGGGTCTATAGCTTTGATTCTCTGGGTGTCGGAGGAGATCTCGACTGGGTCGAGGACGATCTCTGTTGGTGGAGCTTAGGCATCGTTGTGTATGCTTGAAGCTAGTGGGTTTCTTTGCTTGTGGTTCTGTTTCTCGAAAGCCCCGGTGGTTGATGATTAGGATCCGTCGACGTCTTTCAGTTTGGAGAGATTGGTCGCGGTGTTTCCTTTGAATGGGTGCTTGGTGAATGTTCTCTTGTCTTCACGTTTGATGGCTTGATAATCGGATGAGATCTCGATAGGCGATGAAACTCTCCGATGATGTGCTAAAGCGATGAAGGAGGAGATGTTGTAGTCTCTGGTTTTTCTTCATCCGTTCGGTGGTTCGATGGGTTCGGTGTACGGTGGTTACGGTGTATTCCGGTGAAACACGTGTTCGTTTCGTTTTTCTCCGGTGATGACTCGTAGTTTGAGTCAAGATGTGGTGATTTAGTGACGTGTGTCCCTTGATGGCGAGGGTCTCAACACGTGTACGTCCAAGTGATTTTCCCGATGCGTGGTAACGTATGGCGCTGATCGGATTTTCTTTTTTGAGCTTAATTGCCCTTGTGTTTTGGACTTTCTGTTTAATACGTTTGGGCTTTATATGGGCTTGGACCCTCATGGTGTTGTATCTTTTGTTGTGATACTTTTAAGATAAATGGAAATTTCAGATGGAAAAAAAAAAAAAAAAAAGCTCCGTAGAAGACCGACATTGTATTTTTGTTTTTAATAATCAAATGTATAAGCCTAAAGTCCGACGTACGTGTTCTCATGTGTTGGATTATCTTATTATGTTTTCATTAGATCAAGGTGATACTCGATCCACGTAAGGAGACAAGAATGTAAACACACACTAATATCAACAAATCCAGTGTACTACTCTCAACTAAAAGATATTAACATTGACCAGGCGAGGATTTTAACAAAATGATCACAATTTCTCAAGTAGATTTTCTAGTTCACGCTTACATCAAACATTATAAAAGATTTAAACTATCGTAGAGTACGGAATACTTGCTATTATGGATGAAGACAACTATCGTGTAAAGATTCTTTGAACTGTGAATAATATAAGAAATGATTTAGCAATCTTATCTACAATAGAAGTGGTTCACGACATCTTAAAAAGAGAAAAGGTGGGAGGAGTACAAAAAAAAATTGTGGTGAAGGAGAGGAAAATGGATGAGCTTTATTAATAAAGATCATTTGACCAAAGCCCTAACAAGTTTGACCAAAGCCCTAACAATGCCAAACTCAAAAACATTCTTTTAGCCGTCCATAACAAGTTTAACATCAACGTCGCCTTTTATTGATCTTACCCAATAAAGGTTTGTTTTAAAGGGTTTTCGAACCGTTTGTTTCGTCTTTGCTTACTTCCACCAAAAAATGGTACGTCTTAGAGTTTACTCAATACCACATGTATATGACTGATCTAACTAACTAACTAAACATTTTTTTATTTGTTTGATTTTACTAACATGTATATGGACTTTGGTATAAACTAGCATCAATACGAATATTTACTTTGGTCTAGATAATAAGTATGTTGAGGGAAAAAACAATATAATCGATCTTTTATTTAATATAATAAAAACTATAAAACGTTATGTGGAGAACAATCGACGTTATAATGTTATATGATAACATTCTCATAATCACATGGATAAACCTCTTTTATTTTTTAAGAATCGTATCTATTACTCTTTCAGCAACCGAGTAAATCAAAACCCAAACTACAACACAGTTTCAAAAGAAAAAAATTGTTTAACAAAGAAACTGTCCAGAGATGATTGTATATATTTGAGGTCTACAAATTTAAGACAATCTTTTTAATAAAAAAAAGAGGCAAATTCAGAAAAATTGCCTCTGTTGATCAATGCTTTGTGAACATTCCATCCATCAAGGAAGAGAAATCGAAGTCTTTGCTTAGCTGAGAAGCTGGTGTGGTGCTTGTTGGTTGGGACGAGGTTGATGATTGAGGTTTACCGGTTGAGTTTGGGGTCATACTGTTTGTCGCGGGATTAACTTGACCCGTTCCGTAGGAACTGCAGTAGTAACAACAACCAATATTATCTTATTTCTGACATTGTACTTACAAGATGTCACATGTTGGAAACCGAGAGGGCACTAAACCTTTTATTGTTCAAAGTTCAACACAAAATTGAATGAAAGAAAACAGTTTACTTCTTTGTGTTTCTTTATCTTCATGGATGATACAAACAGAAAACAGTTCTATTTACATACCTGGACATTGGATACTGAAGAGTGTTCTCTTGCTGTTGTCCGGGTCTCATGTTCATGTTCATGTTCATGTTCATGTTCATGTTCTAAAGATACGGTCATATAACAGAGAGCGGCAAGATAAAGTGAGAATTTTTCATGAGCTTGGTCAATAGTAATTTAGATCTAGCTAAAACAAATGCAGAAGGGAGATACTTACTTGCATAAGTTTCTGGAGATCAGCTTGACCACCTCCTGGGTTAGTCATTCCAGGGACCTGGTAGCCAGTGTTTGACCAATTTGCGGATGCTAAACTAAGAGCATTTGCAATAGCTTGCTGATTCACACCGTTTGGAATGCCTCCTGCAGCTTTTGCTGCTGCTGCCATATAAAGGGCTTGCTGCTGAGCAAGCATAGCAACCTGTTGCTGATGCATCGCAAAAGGCGACACGATATTCGTCTGTAACAGATGGAAGACACAAGAATTATATCACTTAACTCCGGTTTCGAAATTGCAAATGTCCAGTGTTTAAAAAAAAAAACAGAGTAAGCGGTGACAAGACACAACACCTAGGTTTTGTGTTGGAAGCACCAGTCATGCTATATATGTAACTCGTTGGTTTAATAACGATACGAAAAGGAAAATTTGAACACTGGGAATCGATAGAAAGGCAGACCCAACAAAGCAGTAGATATGAGAAGAGCATGTAATTGACTTCAGAATTTACCTTCTCAAATAGGCTCATGATATCGCCTTTCACATCTTTCTGTGGTGTTTGTTGGGCAATTAAAGTAGGTGTGTCTTTGAACAAATCCTCGATCCCAGTAGCTGGAGGAGACATGCTCTCATCAGGCTTTGGTGTGACACTTTTCTCTGCCGTTTGACTGTTTCCAGCCGCTACAGTTTTAGGATTCAGATATTCATATATTACTCTAAAGCAACTTCTGGAGAAGAAAGAGTAACATAAAGTTTACACGGATATGAAAGATGTGCCACAACGATCATATGATTTAAGTCATGCACATGATAGATAGATAGATAGATAGATACATACACTGAAAGCCAGCCCATGAGTTGTCATCAGCAGGAGCTGCCTCTGAGGTATTTGCAGTCGGCTCATCCATTGATAGCATGTTAAAGAGGTCAGTCGCAAAATCCACCTTTGGAGGCTCTGATGCGGGAACATTTACTGCTGGTTTCGTCATCTCCACAGGAGCAGCTACAGATTCTGTCTTCTGCTGTGGCTTTATAACCTATCATTTTTTTAGCAGAAAAACAAAACTTGAAATACTTCTATTATGATTGAAAATTCACGCTTTCAAAGATTATGATGCACTAGAAACAAAGTCGTCTACTAGATGTAAGAATACAAGGCGTGACATCTAAATCATCATACGCATTACTTCCATGATATCCTACGGCTACTAAATAAGATCATGGCATGGGGATTCTTGATAATTATGAATAACTAAAGGCACTAATTTCTTTAGTAAAACCATATCGTCCGGGTAGTATGTTTGATACCTGACCAGGTCCTTGTGGAGGCACGGGAAGACTTATCCTCGTTGCGGAACCACTATTTCTTGTTCTAGGTGCTTGGACAGTTTTCTTTTCCTCAAATAAATTAACAGGACTACTACTGTGCCCATGCTCATATAGAGGCCCAGTCCTCTCCACAGATCTCCGCCGTTCCTGCTCGACTAGCCTTTTCACCTCTAGAAACCCATCTCTTCTCTTCATACCTAGAAAAGTCATGTAACAAGATTAGTTCATTGTCAATCTGCATAGCAAGATAATAACCCAATTTAAGTGAGAGTTATGTAAACTGAAAAGAGAGAGGCATACTTTGCACGTATGAAGTTTTCAATCCCAACTCTATCATAGTTTGGGGGTAGCTCAGCTTCCCAGTAACTATTTGCTCTCTCGTTTCCCATTGCTGCATGCAGAGAAAAGGTTATATACTTTACACGGCGAAAATAATTCGGTATAAAAAGGACAATCTAGAGATAATTAATTTCCAAAGACACTTACACTGAATAAATGCAACCTGCTCCGGGAGCCATGTGTCCAGAGTGGCAGATCGAACCTACACTCATCAGGCACCGCTAGAACAAATAAGTTACTTATGCTGCGGCTAAGGTTAAAATCGACTTGACCAGAAGGAATCAGCTTGTATAAGAATCAGAAGGCACAAGTTAATCATGAACTTTAGCGCAGAATTGCTTGAGGTGCGCGTATAAACTGGATAACTGTCATTTTTTTTTCTAGCTAAAGAAGGGCCATCAAAGAAAAGCAGAGAGATTTGATGCATTCAAGTAAGAGTTCTGAGCTACAGAAGTAGCTCCAGAGATGAAACTGAAAATATGAAAAGCTAGTAGCAAACAAAATTGATAGTAGTAGTATGCAGAGAATCCGAGCCAAATGGAATGGGTCTTAATATAATAACAAGAACATATAACTAAGATCTCAGCATGTAGAATAGAAAGGAAAGTGAGAGAGAACCTTTGAAATGTGTACGCCGAGACTCCTGTGGATCCCAGAACATTGCATACAGATAAAGATACCTAAATTAACACTAGCCCATCTGGGACCTCTGCAAAGAAAATGATATATAAAAGTAGTATTAGCCAAATAAATATATAAAGGAGCCAGCATAATTCACATATGCGAGAGAAAAAACAATACTTTGTTTTGCAGTCAGCACATTCTCTGTTCTCTGGATGTTTAAGAAGCCCTTCAAGAATCTGCACGAAAACGTAGCACCAAGGAAGGGAATATTCAAAGCAACGAAGGAAGAATCTGTAAGAGACTACACCAAAAAGAATTAAAGTTGGCAAAGCAGCTACAATTATCATCATCATGATAAGTTGAATCCATGAACACACAAAGAGACAATGGAAGACCTGACATGATTCAACACGAGAGACAACTCAAATGTAAATGAAAGCCTTGGTTTGATTCTTGCAAGATCGATCAAGCAATAGAATAACAAAAATATCTACAGAAACACACAAACGGAACGAGAACGTATCTCCTTTTATGTGGTGATCATGTTTCTTCTGTAAGGACAATTCACGTTGATAGAACCCGATCATCGTGATCAATTAATCGAAACGGATCATCTGATGAAAAAGGATATTCTAGCTTGAACGATCGGATCAACGACACAAAAACACCTCACCTAACTAACTATAAGAATCACATCGATGGAAGATGAAGAACTCTAGCTTCCTTGCTAAAACACTGATCCAATCGAATCTCGATTTTCCGAAATCCATGATCGATCATCGACCGTTGGCAATCGAAACCACAATATATATATATATATATATATATAGAAGACTGCGAATCCGCAAAGCGTAAGAAAAAAACGATATGAGATTTGGAGAAACCTTTCTATGGCGGGCATTAAGCTCCTTAGAGACGTTGGCTTTCTCGTTCATGGTGGATGAGCAGGATAATCGGCGAAGACCTCAAGGAAACAATAAAATCTGCAGGAGAAGACGAGGTCAAAACGGTCTTTTCCGCATTCACCGCTCTCTCAATCTTCCTCTTCAAAAAAATAGGGATCCTTTTCTTTCCCTTTCAGAACGAGCGACCAGAGAGAGAGAGAGAGAGGTCAATACTTTTTGGACCGTTCAGATTATGTGACTGGTTTACCCCTTCGGTTTTGTTTGTTTTCAGTTTCAAAATTCAATTTTCCGATTTTGGTTTTATTCTATATATAAACTGTAGAAAATTTTATGTATTTCTCGTTTATCGTTTTAATCTTTAAATTTTTTAAATCTCATAAATATTTCAATTTTTTTTTTATAAATTTAAGTTTAACACATAAAATTTTTAAATAAGATTTAAATATTTTAAAACTAGATTAAACAACAACAATATACCAAAAAAAATTACATGAAGACATAACTATTACAAAAATTTAGATATTAAACAACACTAATAGTAGGTAAATTTGATCCAAAATCTCCAAAATATTGTCCAAACGAATTTTGTGTGACCAAAGATGGTTGTTTTAATGTCTTTTTGTACGATTCTTTCTGGTTCAAATCGAATGTGTTCACGAGTATTAATATCATCGATAGAAGTTAAGTCTAATGTATTAATATTTTTATTTTCTTCATTTATTTTCGTGTTTAGATCTAATGTATTTACAAGTACTAATATCAACGATTTCAACAATTTTTAGTTCGTAATTACAAATTGAAAATAAAGAGAGTCTTTTTGTAATTCAAAATCCACTAGTTGATCATATATGCATTTTACAAAAATAATTTTTTGGAATTATAGGTATTTTGCTTGAAGTTTAATATTAATTATGTTATTTCTATTTAAAAATTTCTATTTTAATATAAAATATTATTAATTAATATTGTTGTAATATTGTTATATTATAAAAGTTTTATGAATTTAAATTAATTATGAAAAAAATAAAAGGACCATACTATAAAATAAAAGTAATTTTGAAGTTATGTTTGAAGTTTTGATTTTGGAGAAAAACACATTTAATTTTCAAATATAGAGTTTTGAAAACTTCAAAATAGAATATTTTTTTGGAGATGCTTTTAGAGAGATCTTAACAAGTTAGAGAGGTGTCTATTTTTCTACAACTGCCGAAATATACAATATACGGCAAAATAGTTTGTTATTAGATAAAGTAGTCTATAATGTTCAAACACTACTAAAAAATATCTTGAACAACTCACGCTCATAATTCCTTACTGCTTTGCTTCGCCTTATAAGAACTCACCAAAACACTCTCGGCTAAAAACCCTTTCAATATGTTAATCGACGCATTCAATATCTACACCCTCTTTATTTTTAAAGGTAAACCATAAACCTAAAGACTTGCAAATCTTGAAACTTTCTTTGATCTTCAACAAATAAGTCAATTTCCTTTTTTTGTGAAAGGTCGATTACTTCTTCTCTACTATTCTTTTTAAGCTGCTCCAAAGTAAATCTTTGTTGAAAGCACCTTGGCGACCACTCTATCCGGTTCCACGCTATACACTTCCTCTATACAATAGTTCATGTTCATGTCACACTTTTCATGAACTATTTCAGCTCTACTTTGATCATACATCTTCATTTACAACGCAACTTTGTGTGATCTAGGTTACGTTTTGGTGAAGGAGATAAAGAGTCAACGATAGTAATACTTGTAAATGGATATATGCAGCTCTTTAGACCGAGCCTGTAAGTTGTTACTCGTCTAACTTATATCAATTTCTACCAGTATATAAGAAAGTTTAAAAACTGGTATACAACAATGTTAAACAAGTCAGTCTTGTACAACTACTACACAGATCCATGGAAAACATTCTGACAATGTAATGCAAAGGCAATTGGATTGGGACACTAAGGAGCTGATAGTTACTTGCAAGAGAAATTGAACAAAGTAACCTCATGTACCAAGTATTTTACAGAATCTATC
>NC_027756.1:37048782-37055304 GCF_000695525.1 Brassica oleracea var. oleracea
CCCACCCTAAACTTCAACTTCCCAACTTTTCAGGATTTGATTCTTCAAGAACCTGAGACAATGTGTTTGTCTTAAAGAAAGTAATGAAAGACATATATTTACTAACTAAGCTCACTGAATCTCGTTTAACCGGGTTTAGCCCTCATTTGATACATACTTTGTTGTTAGGTTTAGGTGCCTCCAAAAATTGTTTACATGCCAAAGTTCCACAAGGTTTTCTTGTTTTTGCAAACCCTTTTCCCTTTCAAAAAGTTATATATATATATATATATATATATATATATTGATTTTGGGCTTACGAGTTGTGGCATAAGATGAGTTAGACCACATAACTTATACCACTTCCGGTTACAATAGTACATGCGGCACCAAGCAAGGGAATGACCAGACCTGGAGTGAAAGGCCACTGCTTTTTCCGGTATGGTGGTGTTGACGAATTGCATATCCATAACCACAAAACCTTTTCTACAAACCGCTATAAAACCAAACATGATTAAAAGGTTAGAACCAAACCGAAAGACAAGAAATGACTTTAACAAGAAGGAACTACAGTAGAAACTCTATAATTAATATAAATCTAAACCATTTACGTAGTATATAATATCTCAAAATCATATTTTCTTATTTTTAAACATTATTAAATATGGTAAAAATTACAGGTGTATAATTTTAAATTAACACATGTTATCCAATGCCCAAAACTCTTTATATAGAGTAATAAGAGTTAAAATGATTAGCACCAACTGTTGCAATGGTTAAACAAGAGTTACAACGGTTAACACCAACATTTGTAATGGTTCATCACCAAAGGTGTAATCATCAACCAACACTTGCAATAATTTATCACTCAAAGTTGTAATCACCAATAGTTTCAATGTTTCATTTAATTAGTTGAACTTTTTTAACCGGACAATTTTCACCTAAACGGTTGCAAAGATTTACTAAACTCTTCAGCAATGAATTGTATTAAATTTTTAGGATGGAAGTACACATAACTAGGATAATAAGATACATCCTTAGACATTTTCACAACCTCTTAGACCCATTACATTTTTAAATGAAAAACACATAATTATGAAAAGATACATCCTTAATTTTGACAACTTATTTTCAATTAGTGTAATTTTTAATAGAAATCCTTTCATATTTTTGGAGTCCTATATTAATAGATAACATGAAATTTATGAAAATACACATTAAACTCATGTAGTTTTCTTAAATACGCAACAAAATAATAACTAGATTTATTTGTGATTTATATGTTATTTGTGTAGAAAAAATTGTTGAAATTAACTATCTAATGTAACTTATTAGTTACCATTTCAAAAGGAATAGACTTTGAAAACTATTAATTGATTATTTGCGTAGAAAATGTTATTGAATGCAACTTTTTAGTTATCATTGAAAAATTTGTGAATAGATTTATACTTAGGCACTGATTTGTAGAACTGATAATAAAGCAGTAGTAGTAAGCTATATAAACAGTATAATGCATAAACTATATGATGTAGAAGCTCTCATTTATGTATTTAATAATTTGATTGGTATAGTAGTAAATGATTCATATATAAAATTAATATATGGTATATAGTTTATTTATTTCCAACTTATATATATATATATATATATATATATATATATATATTTATAATATATATATTTATTTATTTATTTATTTATTTATTTATAATATATATTATTATGTGTTTTTGTTATTAAAAATAATGAATCATATATCATTATATAAATTGAATTATATTTTTAATGTGAAATTTTATTATATTTAAAATTTTAAATATACAAATTTTATTTTTTGATATAATCATAATTTTATATTATTTAATAAAATAAAATAATTTTTTTTTTAACTTTTACATATTTTATATGCAAATGTTTTACCAAAACCTTCATTTGAGAATATTGAGCAAAGAGCATTCGAAAAACGTTATCATCTTGTAAATGTATTCCAAAATGTTTTTCTAAAAATTGTTGATTGAATAAGAAAATGCATAGTGGTTATGTTATGTTAATGTTTTACCAATCAAAGCCTTAACAAACATATAAGACAGATAAGAACTAGAAGGTGGAAATGAACCACATGGCCATCTCATATGATGTGTATGTTTCCACTTTGAAGTTGTTGTCTTGATTCCCAATTCTATGTTTATTTTGTGATGCTCTGGGACAAAGTTTGTTTTGTACGATTACGTCTGATGTAGTATTTCAACCAAAACATCATTCATATCTTAACAAAATTATAATATCTCAAGAATCCCTTAAGTTCAAAATTACTTTTCAATTTTTAGAAAAGGTAAAAAGATATACCAAATGTTAACGCTTTCGACCAAAAAAAATATTTATGCCTCACCAAGTTTTTATTGAATCTCAGTGAAAGTACGCAAATACATACAGTTTGGTTAATGTGCTGCTTTGGAGATCAGTTGAGAAGTTAACTAGTTTTGTTGATATCAACCGTAAACGCATGTGGTGCCGATTATTGGTGAACAATCACAAAAATGTTATAATCGCTTTGTTAACTTTTAAAAACCAGCAAGTGTTTGCAGATGAATAAATAAAAACCATTATTTAAAATAAAATTTAAATTTAAACTATGATATTATGAATACATTTCATTTAAAATATTGTCAACATGATACGTCAAGCTGTTGTATATAGTGATTAAAAGGTTTTTCATAACTTATCATTTTTGTATGTTGATTTGAGGTCATAATTATTTGGATCTTCTTTTTTGGTCAAGTGAACAAACTAATATATAAACTCTAATTTCGTTGACCTTCATAGTGAAAGCATTTTGAACTTGAAAGTAATTTTACTTGACAACCCAACATTATTGAGATACTATGACAAGATGTTACAAACCATCTTATTCCGTTTGTCTATCTATCTTGTTGATAAATGATTTGATTAAGATTTTACAAAAGATAAGTAAAACGGTTTCTTTTTCATATAATTTTTTCGGTTTATTTAGCTCTATCTTGTTGTGTTTTCATTTTTTTTCTCTTGTATTGTTTAGAGGTTACTGTCATTATGGGGATATCTTAGTTGGGAGAACGTCAGACTGGAGATTTGAAGGTCCAGTGTTTGATCCACGCTCACTGCATTTTCCCTAAAAGTTTTGTTCTCGAGGCCAAAATGATTATGAAAAAATGTGTGTCTTTGTTCCTCAATCTTGAATTAAACAAAAAGGAGAAATAGGTTTCTTTCTTGTTTCTAAAAAATAGCATTCTTCTTTGTTTCTAAACAAGTATCACATTTAGAATCCAAAATTCACGATTCTTACATCACAACTTCGGTTAACATTGCTGTTAAACGTTCTTTGAGAGAGATGACAATCTACAAGTGTGTTGACTGCTTTGAGTTTCCCAAAACCTTTCACACCTTAAAACCTTTACACTCAAAAGAACATGGCCCTGTTCGGAACGAAGACTCTGCGGCAGCGATATGGACGACCAGAAAATGACACGGGCAACTGTAAACTGCTACACTGATGAGACAGAAAACAGAAGCCAGCGGCTGAAAGTTAATTTGAGAGCTCGGAAATGATGATGCTATATTAAATCGGCGATCTAAAGTATGTCTCATCTAAATAAAATGAACGCGACTAAACTGAAGGGAAAGAAATCAGTTACAAGTTTTATATTTTGGTCGCTGCCGGTACTCGCAGAGTCTATACGCCGAACAAGGCCCATGTCTTGTTGGTGTATGCTCCACGCCTCCATCTTTTTATGGATTCACTTCCCAAGCGATGAATCTCTAGTATAGGAAGGTTACCTAAATAGGAAGGTTACCTAAGGCATATTATCAAAGCTATACATTTTTTGTTTGCTAAAGTCGTAGTGTTGTATGGATCATTAATTTGGTTTTAATTTTGATCCATACAACATTACGGTTTTGATCGTACATAATTAGAATTTGTTGCTAGGTCTCTTCCTCTAAACTAATTGATTATTCCATGAAGTTTCCATCTACAGCTGGAGAATATACATATTGGGAGTGATTGGTTAGGCTGTAAGATGTGATTTTAGCTTTAATTTTTATCTACAGCCTTAAAAATCATCAATCATGCTTTATATTAGTTTTTAATACTACAATAAAAAAAATAAAGCTAGAGCTAGAAAAACAAAAAAAAAAGCTGTAAAATTCTTATTTTCTAAAGCCTCATCTTTTTAGTTGTAAGAAATTTTAAAGTTACATCCCTTTAAATTAAATAAAAAAATCTTAAAGTCTAAATTCTAAAGTAAATTTCTACAGTTGCAGCTCAACCAATCACTCTCAATAATTGATTCTTACTTGGTTAAAGCTTACTTTCATTACATAGATTGTCTAGAGATGGAATAGATTCTCAGCTGCAATGGCTTCATCTGGGTAGGGGAACAAATCCGAGACATAAATCCTATAAATTTAAGTGATGAGATGATCTCATCCTCTACCAAGAACACATGAAAATAACAAAGCTATATCTACATTTGAGACACAACAAAACATTATGAGAACATGGAATGCCATTATGCCATGCGGGCATATGTAATATAGGCTTCACAGTGACAATAAAACTGATAATGGAAACTGCTAAGTGTTCACTAAAGCAACACCAAAAATATAGACATATAGGACATGTTTGGATCAGAGTTTCACGTTGTGGCCAGAGAACAAAGCTGGAAGAAACAGTCACACACAAAGGAATTGAATATTTTGGATCAGAGTTTCATGTTTGGATCAGAGTTTCACGTTGTGGCCATCAATGCTTCTTTTCTTGTACTTTTTTACAAATTTTCATAATATTTTGGAAAAAAAATAGATAATTATATAGTACTAACACTTTTATTCTTACGATATCCAAATCATTCATCAATATAATTTTTGCATGAATTGAATTATACAAAGTTTAACCTGTTTTAACTAATTTGAAATCTTCTTGTCCTTTTGTGTATAGTGTTAAACACATTTTGTTGGACCGCCTAATAGCCTCGTCATACTTTTTACCTTCTTTGAGCTCAGCAGTCAAAACATTTGTGATCTCAAGCAAATATTGTGTATCGCTTCTCGCATATCGCAACATAATTTGTGAGAGTGGTCGTTTTGTCCAGTCTTGAAGCTGCAATGAAAAGTTTGGCATATATAAGAAAGAAGAGACTGCACAAAAAACACACACACACACAAAGTACACTCACATGTATTACTTGTCCGTGTTTACTTTGAAAATAGTTCGTAGTAAACCCTTAAGTGACTTTTGAGGCTTTTCCAATACCAAACAAACCTGTAAAACCAATTTAGAAAACAGAGAAACAACATAGATGCATACATTATTTACCGAATAAATAATGAACACAAAAAGTGTATACCGTGTAGGTATCAAAGAGATTGGCCAAATAGATATGGAAATCCCTTTGTAGCCAAGTAACATCATTTTGAGCCCCATGAAACACCTAGAAGCACAAATCACACATTTAATATTCAAATAAGAATAATTGGGGTTAGATTATTTGACAAGATATATGAGATATCTGAAATTATGAAATATCTGAAGAAAGATTACCTTGCAAATCCTAGGAACATAGAAAACAGGACGAAGAAGGGCCGTTTCATCATGAAGTGCAATTGCGCCCACTAAATAATCCTCTTCTTTTGTAGAAATCTTCAAATTTCAGAGAAATATCAAACATCAAAGTTAAAAATTAAATAGAACGGAATTTGTAAACATTAACTAAAAGTTTAATTAACTGCATACAAACCCCAAGTATGATCTTAAATTTTTTGTTTCGTATCAACAACGAAAATATTTTGCTTTGCAACGTGTTTGCGAGTCCCCTCAACTGCAAACTAGAATCGACCGACCCACATGCATTTTTTTGCACGGTCCTCTTTGGTGAATGATCTCCAAAAAACATGTTCTGCATTATCGGTCAAGGCACTAAACTCCTTGATAAAGAGATGACACTTCTCTGTTACAATTTTAAACATGTTTGGATCAGATTTTAGCGTTGTGGTCACAGAAAACGAAGCTGGAAGAAAAAAGTCAGAGGAAAACATGAAAGACCCCATCAAAGCTTATTTACTTTTATTTTACAAATTTTCATAATATTCTGGAGAATTTAGATATTTAAATAGTACTAACACTTTTATTCTTACGATACCCAAATCATTCATCAATATGTTTTTTTCCATGTGCTAAATGCATGAATTAAATTATACAAAGTTTGACTTGTTTAAATTTTCATTATATTTTAATTTTTATTATATAATTCACAAGATCTCCGGAGTTATAAGCATAATATTTGGCCGGCTAATAAATTCTCTAGCAAATTCATGTTACCCTAGTGTAGTTATTGTTTTGTCCTACGTTGCATGGAAGCTTCACCGGACGTCCGCTTCCCGCTTCGGAACCGGAATCGGAATCGGAACCTTGTGGAAGCTTGCGGAATCTCGCTTCCAAAACGTTTCTAAAATATTCTCTTTAAAAACCTGTTGGAAGCTTACGATTCCGTTTTGGAATCACGCTTC
>NC_027756.1:37055755-37058180 GCF_000695525.1 Brassica oleracea var. oleracea
TATATATGGATATACGCTTCCAACACGTACCCGCTTCCTAATATTTTAAAAATTCTCGCTTCTGCGCTTCCTTACGCTTCTGCTTCCAGGTACCCGCTTCCGTTTCCATGTAACATAGGTTTTGTCAGATAAAAGTTGTCCCATATATTCGTTTTAATTCGTTACTTGGTATTCTGATTAATGTTTGCGTTGTCATGATTTTTCCTTTTTTCTGAACGTGGATGAAAACCAACAAATTCTAAGAGAATGGTTATCTTGTTTTTTTTTTAATATTTTTAAGTAGTAAATGTGAGTTAAGAGATAACATTAAGAAATCCAAACATTTATGTGGTCCAATGCAAAAATTCATCTTTTAATTATCACAAAAATCCCATTAACATTTGACTCATACATAAACATAACTTCCCAAGAATGTGTTGATGATGCCAAACCTCAAGTATCAAGATATCACCTGCTCTTTCATAAACAAGTTTGCTCTGAACTCTCTCCAATCTGTGTTAAGACCAAACGGCTTTGGAGTAGCGGAATCACCTGATATTTTCCCATTAGAAGGCTTGTTTTCGTGAGAAGCATCTCCTCCTTTAGGAACAAAACAGCTCCACGATTGTAAGAATCAGACAAAGATAAAAAGAAACAAGAGTAAACTCATAATAAATTAATCCCACATCATTGTGTAATCCAGATTTACCACTTCCTGAGCATCAACAATCCTCACAAAAATAATCACATTTCTAATTAGCTCAGAATCCTCAGATGTTATAAAAGCAACATAAAGTTTAGAAGCTAAAACAGAGTCTACAAAACATCATAAAAACCTCTATGGTCAGAACATTGCTTACCCAATAGATCAAGTAAAAAAAGTAAATTACAATGGTTAATGTGTGTTGAACAGTGAGCAGACAAAACATACCCGTCCTTCAGCCAGGTCCTGTGTCTCAATATTAACAACATTCATAGTCAATGTGAAACTTGGTTCACCAAGAAACTCCATATTACCTTGAGAAACTCTTCAAAACCCACATCACTGCTTGTATTATCAGAAGCATGTTCTTGCAGTATCTGTCTGATTTCGTCCTCCTTAAACGTTGCACTAATTGACTTTAACTTTGACAATAGAGAAGGGAGATCTTCTATGGTTATGTTTCCACTTGAATTCTTCAACGATACAAACTACACCACAAAAACCAAGATTGATGAGTATCATCCATCGTCTAGATTGCATCCATGTAAGGTATAGGAAGAAGATGAAAGAGAAAGAGAAGAGACCTCGGAATTGAGAGTACGAAGCTTGACTCGTGTGAACTGACTCTGTAACCATGGATCCGAAACGACAACACCCACGAACCCAGACATCTCCCTTTGATCACCATAGAGTCCTCTGTTTAGATTCTCCCTGTAAACGGATCATCGTACGCTTCACATGACTAGTTGAAAGGACTGATCTTTGTGGCTAAGAAAAAAAGAAACAAAAAAAGCACCGATTCGAAATTTTGTCCTTAATATAGCAAAGAAAACGTGACCATTACAACAAGACAAAACTCGGTGAACCGACCATTTTCTTGGTTTAGATAAGAACAAATACAACTCCATCACAAAATCTAAAAAGATGATCTCGAGAGATCAAAGATAGTCCCAAACGACATTGAAATCGATGCGGGGAGACAAAGTTTAAAAGAGACAAACTTTGTTCACATGAAGCAACCTAAAGAAGATGAAGGAACAGAGAGAAAGGTACGATTTTTTTTCTACTTCGTGTGTGCAATTAACTAAGCCGTGAAATGTGGATCGGTCTATACTTTCTTTTCTAACAGTTAGATTACTTCTTTTGTTACCTTTAAGATTTATATATAGGTATACATATTAAAGTTTTGTCTTCATTACATCTCTACAAAACCTATCTTAAAAAAGTCATAACAAAAGTAATTTCAAACGATGCTTAAGTTGGAGAAATAAGGCCTCTTTGTTTCTCCATGGACTATCTGGATGAAGACGAGAGTTTTGTTTGTTTAGGCACTAAAAGTGCAACTCATTTAGATGGATCATCCGGATGACTTTTAGAAATTTAGGCTTAATTTTAAAGTCCATTCAGCTGAACCAATTTGGATTATTTGAATGGAGATGGTTCATTCAAAATGATATAATGTCTATTATACCCCTAATGTAATTCACAAATTACAAACCTAAACATAATATTATTTTTGTCACACACGAAAACTGACAAAACTATAAAAACACTTTTTCCCGTGCTAAAAACTACCTTTTCACGCCAAAACCCCAAAACGCATTTTCCCGCTAAAATTGCAAAAAAATATTTTCCCGTAAAAATTGCAAAATCGTGTTTTTCCGCAAAAACCGAAAACATGTTTTCATGCCAAAATCACAAAAAATGTTTTCACGCCAACACCCCAAAATACATTTTTCCGTC
>NC_027756.1:37058822-37062850 GCF_000695525.1 Brassica oleracea var. oleracea
CAAAACCAAAAATTTGTATTTTCCCGCCAAAATCGAAAAATATTGTTTTCCCGCCAGAACCGAAAAATCTTGTTTTCCACCAAACATAAAAAATGTGTTCTCGCTAAAACCGAAAAAACTTGTTTTCCCGCCCAAACCGCAAAAAAGAAAACTCGTTAATTTTGAAATAATTCTAATGTAAATATATTAAACTAAATAATTAAATGTAATATAGTTAAAATTAATATTAAACATATGATTAAATCAACACAAGGGTATTTTGGTAATTTCTTTACTAAACTCATTTGAATGGAAATGAAAATAATGAAACAAACATAAAATCCATTTAGATGATTCATCTAGATGAGCTATGTGGATGGACAAACAAACAATCACAAAAATCTGAATAGATCATTTGAATAGATCATACAAATGAATCATTTGGATGGAGATGACAAATGGTGAAACAAACAGCCCCATAGTCACACTTTTACTTTGAAACGAAGTTTAAAACGTTAAGTGCAATTGTTTAATGGTGTCACCGCGAAGTTCGTCCAAAGGCACACACTTCCCTAAACATTGACCTGTATAATTAATTAAAATAATAGCCCCTTTCTCAAGCAAGCAATTTGACTTTTCACTCCTATAAATTCACAATCAACAATCCAACCCTCATCAATCATCATCACTAATACAATAAACTCTCACCATTTCTAATCAAAAACAAAAAAAAGATACAAAGATGGAGATCTCAAAAACCCTTTTGCTAGTGATTTCTCTCGTAGCTGCAACTTAATTCTTGCAAACCAAGGCAGCTGGAGTGTACTGTAGCAACCGTTATACTCGATGTTATCGCGAGTACATTCAATGTCCGGAGGAATGTCCAAGCACAACCGCCATGAACTCCAACAACAAAGTGTGCTACGCCGATTGCGACAGACCCCCTTGCAAATCCCAATGCCGCAGTAAGCTTTTCAGTTCCTTGACATACAAGTTTTCCACACATGTTTTTGTGCACTCTCTTTTGTATTTCTCAAGTACTGAATCATATGTTTTTTGTATAGTGAGGAAACCGAATTGCAACAGACCTGGATCAGCTTGTTATGACCCTAGGTTCATTGGAGGAGACGGCATGGTGTTCTACTTCCATGGAAAGAGCAATGAAGAGTTCAGCCTCGTCTCTGACTCTGACCTTCAGATCAATGGTAGGTTCATCGGTCACAGACCAGCTGGTCGCGACAGAGACTTCACATGGATCCAAGCTCTTGGCTTCCTCTTCAACTCCCACAAATTCTCTCTTGAAGCAGCAAAATCAGCCTCATGGAACAACGACGTCGATCATCTCAGGTTCACTTTCGATGGTCAAGACTTATCTGTTCCGGAAGAAACTCTCTTCACCTGGTTAGTATTTGATATAAAAATGAGTTATAAAACATGTTTTTAAGATTCTTGAAACCAATATGTGTTTTCTTTTATAACAGGTACTCACCAAACAAGGACATCAAGATTGAGAGAGTGACTATGAGAAACAGCGTGATCGTGACAATCAAAGACAAAGCCGAGATCATGGTCAATGTCGTTCCAGTGACAAAAGAAGACGACAGAATCCATAACTACAAAGTACCATCAGATGACTGTTTTGCACATCTCGAAGTTCAGTTCAAATTCTTCAACCTTTCACCAAATGTCGACGGAATCTTGGGACGAACCTACAAACCAGATTTCCAGAATCCAGCTAAGTCTGGAGTCGCAATGCCAGTGGTTGGTGGCGAAGACAGCTTCAAGACCTCGTCTCTACTCTCCAATGACTGTAAAACTTGCATTTTCTCTGAATCACAGGCAGAGATTGATATCGTTAAGTCAGAGATTGTGTATGCTACCTTGGATTGTACCAGTGGAGCGTCTTCTGGATACGGGATCGTCTGCAGAAAGTAAAGAAATCATATGAAAACAAAATTTGGCTTAAAAAGAATAATGTCAGAGAGCAATAGCTTTTGTTGGCGATGTTACAAAGTATAATAACTAAGTGAAGATGACATATGTTGTGTTATTACTATGAAATGTATTTTTGTATATTGTATCATCCACCATGTATTATAATTTCAATTATTTTTTTAACCTAATCATTGTTAATGATATGTAACCTAATAAACACTGCTTAATGTACCAATCCATATCAACAAGTTCATGAAGGGTTAATAAGAAATAAACCAAAAATCAATAACCATATTTGGTTATTTAATTCAACATAAACAAAAGCGGGGATAGCTCAGTTGGGAGAGCGTCAGACTGAAGATCTGAAGGTCGCGTGTTCGATCCACGCTCACCGCAATTTTTTATGAGCATGCATTTTATTTTAGGTTCATTTAATAAATGAACTAGATTCTAACCCGCATTAAAATGCGGGATTATTTTTATGAAATGATGTTAGAAGTGTTTACGATTTTATTAAATTTTAAAATGAGTTCGATTTAGAATGTGTAGCTTGTAGTTCGGTTACTTATTTGTTTGTTAATTAGTAAATTTTATCTTTTTCTTATATAAATATTAGAATTTTTTTTCCATTAAATCTTGTCAAAAACATAATATAAACATATCATGCTCAGAATCTTAAATTTTAAATGGCTTCTAACTTTATATGCTACCGATAGATTGATTTGTTAGGATTTATATTTGATTAGTTTTATTTTTTATTAATCATTAAAGGGAAATAACAAAGATAAATATTGACCATATTTTGCTATAATTAATTTAACCGAATAATCGTGGAACATAATTAAATCAGCTATAATTAACATTTCCTAAACTTTTTCAATTTTTGTTAGCAAAACAGGTAAGTAGAATCTATAACATAATATTTTATGTATAAGTATAAATTTGTTACATATTTTATATTACGTGTTAGTATAATCCGGTTCGAGTTATTCTTAGGTTCACCAACCAATAGCATTATGCTATTTAATATTCAGTATTTTTTTAAAACAGAAATAATATATTTTCAAGTTATATTATGTTTTTAAAATAAAAAATAAAAAATAGTAATATTTGCAAAGAATAACTCTTTAAATAACTTATCAAACGAAAATAGGTTAAAGTCTAACTATATGTTTTGAATTAATGATTCTTATCATTTTAAGATATGGCAACATATCAAACAGACTATAATTATAAACTGATATTTTTGCTGGAAATATGTTAGATCCGGTTTATTAAAGAAGTAAATTGGGAATAAAATGGTGTCACACAATCAAAACGATTTCATATGATATAAATTCAATTTACATAAAACATATGAATATTTATGTCATAATAATTAATAGATTCATATATAAAGCAGTAAACCGAAATAAAATGGAGACTCTATGAAATATGCAGAACACTAATCGTTTGGTATTAAATGTTTTCTATGTCAACCGACTTGGAACTTTGTTTAACCATAAATGAAATATGTATGCATTATGTATATAGTTCGTGAAGGGAATCCCTGTATATTAATTGAGGAACATTTGAAAAAACATTTGAAAAGATATAACTTCAATTTTGTATTAATTAAAATAGGCTTCAATGCATAGGTGGCACTCAATTAGGTAGTCAATTACATTCAATTGAAAAATAAGTAAGTCCACATTCGATTTTTATATGTTGTTAGATACATAAGTTGGTCAAACTATATGATATAATGATATGATATGTTATTTTATTTCCTTAAATCAAACCTACGGAATTACCATAAATGACTAATATATATATGACAATTAATTATTTTAATAATAAAGATTTGATAACAATTTATATCTCCTCCATCATTTTTTGTTTAATTTTATATTATTAAAATAAATTAAACAATCAAATTAGCTATAAAAGTAAAATTTAGATTTTTTCGTATATGTTATATTTTGAATTTTTAAAAACGACAATAAATGACTAAAACTATTAAAATTATTATGTTAAAAATTAATGATCAATGGTTTAACATTTTTATTATAAGAAGATACACATGATTTTAAAACCATATGAGTAAAAAATATCATTTAATAATAAAATAAATA
>NC_027756.1:37063294-37072922 GCF_000695525.1 Brassica oleracea var. oleracea
TTTTTTTGTTATAATAAGTTACAAATGATCATAAAATATAACGCATATGAATTTTTATTTAATAAATATTCAAACTAAATAATATATATATATTTATATATACTAATGATTTAAAGCAACAAGATTGGCTGATCAATTTAGTTGTCCAGTTGAAATCTTTCAAAAGTATGTGAAAGACTAAAGTCAAAGTAAATATGGATTTAGAATAGTAGTTATATTTTACTAACCAAAATACCGAAAAAAACCAAACCGAATCGAAACCAACCCGATATCTGGATTGAACACCCCTAATCCAAATGAAGCCAAACTATTGTTTCATTCTCCAAAATATAATAAAAATAATAACTTAATTCCGCGCAAGGCGCGGGTCTTATCCTAGTAGGTCAATATAACCTAATACAAACATCTCGATACATAATCTCTTTGAACCATTAATCCAAAACGTAATAACATGATAAGTTATATATGAAAGGATAATTTATGTTGGGCGAGCGTCTATATGAACGGATAAGTTATGAAAGACTCCAAAAATTTAATAACAACATTTACAAGCAGATAAAATAGGATTCTAAATTAATAGATTAGATTTAATGATCAAGTTTAATTTTTTTTTTTTTAACTCAAAGAACATGAGAACTTAGCTCAAGTTTGCAAACATGGCAGACCAGTAGAACTGGTTAAAGAAAACAAATCAAAAACATAAGCATCACTGACAATGAAGGTCAAGGTTAACTCATCCTAAAGGAAGGATTTCAAAGTTCACCAATAACCTCAGTCTGGATGAGATCATGAAGCCACGCTGGTCCTCCCAAGGCAAGGTACGAACGTAGTTGTCCATCACGTAGAACACTTGTAGATATCTTTCTTACCACCTTATTAGACTCCCGTGACTCTACTTCAAACTCGATAACAGTAAACTCCAAGCAAACTGTCTCTATCTGTCGAAGTAAGCACCTATATCTTGGCCAGCGAGCAGGAGTTTTTATTGCATCTATCAGCTTTTGAGATTCAGTTCCAATACTGGCATCTTCTATTCGCAGATCCCTTAGGCTTCGAAGTACCCACAATAGACACTCCATTTCAGCCGCCAGTTTGTCCGAGGTAGGTACGAGTGCGTCTCTTGCATGCATACACACATCTCCTCGATGATTTCGTGTGATCCAAGCTACTCCTATGAATTGTTTATCACTTCTCCAGCTAGCATGAAGGTTGCATTTTATCATACCTTGTGTTGGCGGAAACCAGTACTTTGGCATGCCCATATCAGCCTGCACCTGCCCTCCATTACTCTCCGCCTTGTTCAGTTTATTCCATAAAGCTGCTTCCTCTTGCGTTCTTTGAACCAACAGGGATGGCGATTCTTGTGTCTCCGCATATAACAAGCTGTTTCTGTTCTTCCATATCGTCCAGAGGATCCAGGGGATTGCTTGTCGCCGTTCCTGATTAAAAGTACTCGCTTCCATGAACTTCAAACAGCTACCAAAGAGTTCAATCAAAGAAACGTCTTGAAAGACATAATCCAGAGGTAAACGGAACTCTCTCCAAAGTTCTTGTGCCTTACTGCAGTGGAAGAGAACGTGTTGTATTGTCTCCACATCTTGATTACACAACTTACATGTTTGTTCCACATGCATACCATGAGCTGTAAGGCGTTCTGCAACAGCTAGAGCCCCAGACACCGCCCGCCACCAAAACATACGAATCTTTGGTATCGTCGGTAGCTTCCAAATAAGCTTCTTTATTTCAATTACCGCCTGATCTTCTACCCTGTGATCGTCTCCACGGTTTGACGTTACGCTTGTAAGGAGCCAGCACCCACTTTTAACTGTGTAGTCACCTGACTTGTTGAAAGCCCATATCTCTCTGTCTTTCACTCTGCCAACACCAATCTGTTTGATTCGATCCACCTCATTTGGTGGGAAGAGCTGCTGCAGTAATTCCATTTTCCATTTCCCATCTTCACCTATGAGCTCAGAAACTCTCAGGTTGACATCAAAACATGGTTATTTGTTCACCGGTCTTCGAGGAACTTCATCCAAAATCCACTTATCAGTCCACACATGTGTATCTCTTAGTAAATTTAGATCACGAATTACATTAACAATATTTAATGAACATTACTAATTCATGAGTTTGGTCGTTTTAATATTTATTATACATACGTGGATAAGTTCTATTTTTCTTATGCAAAAAGATAATTTCTATATTAGTGATATTTATTCCCTATATTTAAAATATAAAACCAAAAAGTTATAGATAAATATGAACTGTACCCGATTTTGGTTGTTTGGTTTTATAACCAACGACAGTGATAATGTATAAGGGCAATTTTCTCAACTAATATTTTTCAAGTTTTTGTCATCAAAAGAACAAAAAAAAACTGACCACTAGAGATTTCATTAAATAGTCAAAAGACTTTTCTACCATTTACTTTATGGATATATAAATATAAGAAAATAATATTTATTTTTATAATTTTGAACTATATGTTTTCAAATTCGAAATTTTATATAAAAAAATCAGAAATTTTCTTATCAATTTTTTTCCAAATTTGCTTTTTGGAACTATTTTAAAAAATTTTATTTTTTAATATTTTATTTTTTAATTTTTTAGAATTTTAAACCCCATGCCTAAAACTCACTCTTTAATTGTAAACCACAAATCTAAGATTAATTAACCTTAAGGGTATAAAAGTATATTTACCCTTTAAATAAATTTCTTTTGGTCATTTTTTGGGGTTGTTTTGTGAAAATAAACTAAATAAGTCTATCTTAGGAAATTTATCCATGTATTTTATATCTCAAAAATATTTATCTACATTTTGTTATTATCGTTTAACATGAAATATTCCTAAATTTTTTTTTTATGATTTGAATAGACGAAAACCTTGAACATGAATCATCTGAAAACTTTCAAGCGAATTAGATTTTTGGATCATCATTTATTTTTAATTTAATTGATTTTTAAGTGTTGACTTTATTTTTTATTTAATATTAATGTTTTGGAGTTTTTAATATTTAAATTTCGAATTATATAATTGAAATTCTTCTAATTTAAATTTTATAATTATTTTCTATTTTTATTATATTAGATCGCAAATTACTTTATTTAATTCATGATGTAGATGATCTGAGTTGAAGTTTAATATTGAAATTTATATAATAAATGAATTTAGCTAAGATAACTCATAAAGAATTCGAGCTCACCATGAACTGAGCTAATTTGAGCGAAGTAACTCATTTTGACACCCATTTTCTGCATACATCAAACGTGCCACGCGTGTGTACGGTGTACCTAAAAGTCTGAACGACGTCATCGCTAATTGAACACAGTCGAACGATTTATGCAATGCTCTTAATAGAGAGAATGAGGTTCACAAAGAATAAAGATTATAAACGGAATGTTTGTATATTGCGTTATACACCAAAATGATAAACGAATTCAAATAACTTTAAAACAGTTAAATATAAATAATCACATTCTGATTCTTGATTGCTTTAAAAACATCAACACTCACTATATTACATAACAAATTATATGAAATTCGAAATAAATCATCTGAATGAATCAAGTCTTTTTATAAATCTCTTTCTTTCCTGTAAAATTTCAAAAACAAACAATGTCTGTCTCTGCATTTTTTCACCAAATGTTGTATCATTCATCTTCTACCTTCCACGAGGATGAACAAGCTGCGAAAACACAGCACTCGTAGTAGCATCTTCCGCATCATCATCAGTCCCCGTCCCGGAGTTACCTCCTCCTCTCTCCATCATACTCATACTATTATCAAACGGCTCCATTGGCGCCATCGGTATCCCAGGGATATGGTTCGTACTATTATCATCAGCCTCCATCAAAGCCGACGACGTCTCTTCAAGCTGCAACGCGTACTCCAAGTTCCACAACACATCTCCCATGGACGGCCTATCAACACCGTACTCCGCCAAACACTTCTCCGCAGTTTCACCAAACTTCTTAAGCGACGCAGGGTTCACTTTCCCTGTTAAGTAACTGTCCATGATCTGATCGAGAAGACCCTTCTTCTGCCACGCCATGGCCCATTCAGCTATGTTCACTTGCTCCCTAGGCAAAACCGGATTTAAAGCCGGTCTGCAGCAGAGCACTTCCATCAAAACAACCCCGAACGAGTACACGTCTGACTTCTCGGTTAACTGCTGTCTCCTGAAGTACTCCGGGTCGAGATACCCGAAGCTTCCTTTAACCGCAGTGCTCACATGGGTTTGGTCGAGCGAAGGTCCGGTTTTGGACAGACCAAAGTCCGCGACTTTCGCCACTAAGTTCTCATCTAGTAAGATGTTTGTTGTCTTCACGTCGCGGTGTATGATGCTCTGCGACGCGCCGGTGTGTAGGTAATGCAGCCCTCTCGCCGCGCCGATGCAGATCTCTAGTCTTTGTTTCCACGACAACGGAGGAAGCTCAGCTCCGTAGAGATGACTCCTCAACGGTCCATTGGCCATGTACTCGTAGACAAGAATCATCTCCGACCTCTCGTCGCAGTAACCAATCAGGGATACTAGGTGTCTGTGTCTGAGTTTGGACAGCATTTCGATCTCGGTTCTGAACTCAGCCATGCCTTGCTCAGACCTCGGGTTCCCTCTCTTAACCGCGACTTTAGTCCCGTCCTCTAACGTCCCTTTGTAGACGCGACCGAACCCGCCGACACCGAGCAGCGAGCTCTCGTCGAACTTGTTGGTAGCGTCCATGATTTCTTGAAACATAAAGACACGGCCGAGATGAGTCGAAGCTAGGGAGATGCAGCTCGCGGTGTTGCTCTTGTGAGAAGCTGTTGATTTGGTGAGAGTCTGAGAGAGTCCGTATAACGGCAAAGGCAACCACGGATGTCCGTTACCGTTACCGTTACCGCCTTCTTGAGGACTCGTCAAACGTTTCTTCCTCGAAGCGGCTAAACAGCAGTAGCAACAAACCGCGATTAGCAGAACCGCTGCAAACGCGCCAACCGCGGAACCGATGATCACTTCCGTTTTCTTGGAATCTGATCCTCCAGGGAGGAGAGACTTAACTGAAGACAAACCGCTTAAGCTCTTAGCTTCGTTACAAATCTTCAAAACCTCTAACCCATTCATAGTGGCGTTGGTGATATCAGCTTGAGAATCAGGACCAACGCTAACGGTCAACACACGGGGAGACTCAACGGAAGCGTTGGAGATAAAGTCTTTAAAGTAAGGAACGTTAAGACCATTAGTCAACGTGGACAAATCAAGGCTTCCGAGAGCAAGATCATCGTTAACATAAAGATTGAAGACGAGCGTGTTCAGAGCTTGGCTCACGACATCGCAGAAATGAACACGGACAAAGTACCTGAACTCTGGCTCCACAGGGAGAACCCAAGTCACGTTGAAGCTCGGGCTCGCTACGTTCGCTTCTTCACCCATCGTGTCAGCGGTAGCGTAAACCATGTTGGGAGCTGTCTCTTGCGTCACGGAAGCAGAGTACTTGATCGAAGAAGGGTTCGCCGTCACGACGAGAACGGAGCTGTTGACGTGGAGATACTTGGCGTCGTTCTCCCATTGTCTCCCCAGAGTGTCGTTCTCCGAAGTCAACAACGGTCCTCCCATGTTTAATCTGTAGACTGTTTCGAACGCGAGGTGGGAGAGACCGCTGAAAGGAGAGGAAGGGTTTAGAGCCAGAGCTTGGTCGGGGATGAGGCTGTCCGGAACAGAGACGACTTCAATCGCGTTGACGAACACTACCGAACCGTTCCAAGGGATGAAAGTCAAGGTCAAGAGATCTGAAGTGACGTTGACTGCGTACTCTTTGAAGATGTAGGACCCGTTGTGGCTCTTGAATGAGAAGTTGTTCAGGAGGACGAAGTCGTCTGTTACGACTGTGATTGACGCGGAGTTCAAGTTCCAGTTGATTGGTGAGAAATGGAGACGGATCCAATGTCGACCCAATGATGTGATTTTGAACCGGTACGAGGCTAAACCGGAGAAGACGCGAGCGGTTTGGTAGATCGAGATGCTGGCGTTGGAGGTGGATGTTGTTGCTACGGAGGAGTTTCCGGTTTTGAGGACGAGAGATGGGTGGAGAGAATCTGGAACAAAGGTTCTGCCTTGGTAGGTTATGTTTTGCGATGAGCCGCAAGAAATCAAGTAGTTGTCAGGCGGAGTGAACAAAGCAGATGAAGTATAACAAGAAAGGAACAAAAAAAGAAGAAGGACAAGAAATGGTTTTGTAATGATGAACACCATTTTGTAGATCTTGTAGTTTTGGTGAGAGTACCTTAAAGCCAAAAAAAAAGAAGAGCTGCTTTTTTTTTGAGATTGCTCTTGAAGAGGCAGCAAAAGAATGTGGATGGATTTGATTATAAGCTTTGGGTTTGGATTCACATGGCGGAAAACCCAGTTCAAGAATGTGTGTGTTTTGGGACGAAGCAGGAACCAATCAAGAACTCTAGAGAGCAAAGAACAGAAAAGGAAAAGGCAGAGACTTTTCAAGTGGTACTTTCTGCAAGTTTCTCCCCTCTCTCTCTCTCTCTATAGCTCTTTACAGGCTGGTTTGATTATTAGGCTGTCATCTTACAGTGGAGAAGCAACTCAAATGGGAGGAGGCCTTCACAAGGGCCTACACAAAAGGAGGTGTGTGAGAGAGAGAGAGAGAGAGAGAGAGAGAGAGACTCCTAACTAATTAAATAGAAAAAATAGGGTTAAAGAATTAATAATAAGGTTAGTTTTGTGCTTCTCAAGTTTAATAATGATTATTGATTAAACTTATCTTCCTGTCTGTTGTATACTTGCATCAAATCGCGGCGGGTATTAGCTGTTAATTTTTATAGTTTTGTAGTCTTTTTCCAAAAAGATAAGAAGAATATTGAATGGAAACGTATGTCTTTTGGTTCTAGTTGTAGTATATGTGGGTCACTATTATCATCACCGCTTGTTTCAATCCTTTGTGTTTTATGTGGAATTCTGATCGGATGCCCGTTTTAATTCAGATTTTTTGTTTAGCCTGTTAGGTCCCCATTAAGCTTTATACTGTACGTGTTCAGTTAGATTTAATTAAGAAGAATTTTCGTGTGTACCATTTTTTTGGTATCATTATTTATATTTATCACTAAAATATTTTCAAAAATACCATCATTATTAAGAGGCAAAAGACTTTTATACTATTATTATATATATGATAAATAATTATTTAAATAAATTAAAAAAATATATTTTTTTATGTTTTCGAATTATACTTTTTCAAATTCAAACTTTTTATAAATTCTATTTTTCTTGAATTCTTTTTTCAAATTTTTTTTTTCAAAATTTCTTTTTGAAAATTGAAAACTATTTTTTTTAAAACTATATTTTGTAAGTATTTATTTATATATTTATTAAAATCATAAATTTCACATTCCAAAAACCCTACCCCTCAACTCTAAAGCCTAAGTAGATTAGTTAACCCTAGGGTTATAAATGTTTTTTTTTTAAAGTGAGGGTAAAAGTGGTTAGTATAAACGTGAAAAATAGTATTATGAATGTGGTATTTTGGCAATTTTTCTTTAATTAATAATATTTTAGGTCTTAGTATATTTTATAATTTTAACTAATAATTATTTCAGATTCAAACTTTTCGGTTAATAACATTTTGGAATTCTTATATTTTAAGATATCATATCAAAATGTACATGTAATTGAATATTTAAAGTTTTTTTATATTTAAAGTACTTATTTTGAATCTGTTTTTTTTATTATTATTTTTTTTTTTTTTTTTTTTTTTTTTGATTAACCTGGAGGGATCTCAACCCCCAGGGGACTAACCCCTCGGCGCGAGACAGCCCATTTGTTACTATGGGAATTAGATACCCAATTGCCTGGCCAAACACTTGGGCGTATCTGAGAGGGAGGATCGAACCCGCGGCCCTTAGGACCAACGAACTCGCCTCGCGCCACTCGACCACAAGCGCTTGGTTAATTTTTTACATGTTCATATTTGGTTAATAATATTTCGGGTTTGAATATATTTTATATCACTTACATGATCCATTAGAGCATCTTTTATAACTCAAATCAATTGCTAATTCAAAATTTTAGTTTAGAAAAAAATTAGATATATACTAGAGGTCATTAGCTCAACTAGAAATGACCCTGACCATTGTGTTAGAGGTCACCGGTTCGAATGTCCACTTAGACGAAACTAATATTATATGCTGTGGTTTCGGTCTTGGGAATTAGGGCTTCGGCCCGAACTTCCTGTAATTCAAAAAACAAAAGTTTAGATATGTGAGATTTGGGGGGATTTACTCTCTCGATCATATTGGGTTTAATAATTGTATTTATTTGTGAATAAATTATCCATCTTTATTTCAAGTGTTTTATATGTAATGTTTTGCAAAGTATATTATGTGATTGTGGTGAAGTTTGGATTGGATCAGTTTGATATATACATGTTAAACATCTAGTCATATATTTTGTGATATGATAAAGTTTGATACGTCGTTATCACATACCACACCATCGACAACAGTTTTATATAGCACATTTGATGATTGGTTTAGCATTTTAACAAACTCAACTTATAATAGTAACTATATAAACTTACTGTGGCAATGCAATGAAGCATGTACATATGATAGCTAGAAACCGAACTTTGTTGTTGTTTCTTAGTTAATTGACGAAACAAGCATATATATACTGGAGGTCTACTTGTTAGTGTAGAAGTCATGATATTCAATATCAACTAGGGAAATCAGGGCCGTCTTTTTGCACATGCAAGTGGAGCGGTTGAACAGGGTCCAAAATTTTAGAGGGTCCATATTTTTTTTATTTTAGTAATAGTATAATATAAAATAATATATTTATAAAAAAAAATCACATAGCTATATGTAAATTTAATTTTCGTATTTATTAATTACAAAATTTATTTTGTTAACATAACCAACAAAAAATGCAATAAGTTAGGAAGTAATTAGCATTTATATCAATTATAAATTTTGGAAAGTAAAAAAATAGCTGTTGGTGTTTGTTTTAATATTCAACGTAAGTTTAGAAAGTTAATATTCTAATTTGATTATGTTTAGGAAACTATTATAAATTAGTGATTATAAATAAAGACAAAAATATATAATTTTTTCACCAACTTTTCCAAAAAAAAAAAAGTAAACACAAAGAAAAAAAAGACAAGTCCAAGCTTCTTCCGTCGTGAAGAGAAAAAGAAGAGTCTCCAAGTACTAAGAGGTGGGATATTTTAAAAGATAATATAAAAGACCTTACACTTACGCCATTGTCATCTACTCGTTCAGAGAGTC
The DNA here is from genome assembly GCF_000695525.1 of Brassica oleracea var. oleracea. NCBI lineage: Eukaryota > Viridiplantae > Streptophyta > Magnoliopsida > Brassicales > Brassicaceae > Brassica > Brassica oleracea. The sequence continues at coordinate 37,072,569 of NC_027756.1, forward strand.
GTGTAAATAGTGTTAAAGCAATTAAATTCCAAATTTTAGAAATCCGTAAGGCTTTACTTTCAGATCTCTTAGAAACACAAAGAGTTATAAGAACAACTTTTCTTATTAGCTTTAGAAACTACTCAAAAACTAAAGCTTTCAATATGTTTCTCTCAGATCATATGGAACACCTCTCCATTAGACCTATATTTATATGAAAGACAATTCCCTTTAACATGTGGGATATGGAAAACACAAACCTAACCTAAATAGAAACTTCATTTTCCTATTTCCAGGTTTCTTTATTGTGTTTATCTTAACATATTAAACATCTAATAATATGTTAAGTTTCCACAAGCTTGGAATTATCCAACA
>NC_027756.1:37074553-37115973 GCF_000695525.1 Brassica oleracea var. oleracea
CCCCCGTTTTGGTTTGCATTGTGATCCGCATCTTCTTCTTCTTCCTCATCTTGGTTTATAGCTTCCTGTTCATAATCCTCACCTTGATCATTACCTTCTTCTATATCAACCTCATGTGGAAGCTTAAGCATGCTCGGTTCACAATTGTCTTGGAAGACCCTTCAAGAACTTCTTGACCATCTTGGATTCTTCTATGTTTTCTCCCAACGAGGTTGCTTTGGATGATAGGCCCGATATCTTCCCCGCGAAGTCATCGACCGTATCTGCATCATCCATCTTCAACCTATCAAACTCCGTCATCAACGTCTGAAGTCTCGCCTCCCTTACACGATCAGCTCCTAGGTGTCGCGACTTGATGGCATTCCAGATCTCTTTTGATGCGATTTGTTCTCCCACCTGGAGAATCAAAGTCTCTGGAACAGATTGAAACAAAAGAGCTATCGCAACATCGTTCTTCTTTTGATCATCTGAACCGGGTTCGATTGTGTCCCACACTTCATGAACACGTAGTAGAACCTTCATCCTCATCGACCAAACTGTGTAGTTTGTCGGTGATAACATCGGACATTGGATGGATGTAGATCCAAAGTCCTTCGTGCGTGGAGCCCTAGTCACGTCAGCCATCTTGCCGTCGCGATCTCTTGTTCACAAGCACCAGGATCTTAAGCTACAACTTAAGCTTAGATCGAGTCTCCAACCTGAGGCTCTAATACCAATTCAGATCTCTTAGAAACACAAAGAGTTATAAGAACAACTTTTCTTATTAGCTTTAGAAACTACTCAAAAACTAAAGCTCTAAATATGTTTCTCTCAGATCATATGGAACACCTCTCCATTAGACCTATATTTATATGAAAGACAATTCCCTTTAACATGTGGGATATGGAAAACACAAACCTAACCTAAATAGAAACTTCATTTTCCTATTTCTAGGTTTCCTTATTGTGTTTATCTTAACATATTAAACATCTAATAATATGTTAAGTTTCCACAAGCTTGGAATTATCCAACATACTTTCAAGTAGCTGAAAGTGATAATGATTCTATGATTAGAAGTGAAGCTAAATCCTTAGCTACAAATGAACTTGGTGAATATGAGTTTTTGGTGAGTATTGTTATTTGGTATGAAATGTTATATGCTGTTAATTTGGTTAGTAAAAGTTTACAGTCTAAAAATATGCTTATTAATGTTGCTATTGAAAAAATTAGGGGATTAGTAGAGTTTTTCAAAAAGTATAGAGATACTGGTTTTTCAAATGCTTTGGAAACTGCTAGAAAAATTGTTATAGATACAGGTGTTGATCCAATATTTCCTCAAAAACGTGTTATTCAAAGAAAAAGAAAATTTGATGAGATCTCAAATATACTTTCAGTTGCTCTACAATCTAGTGAGGAATGATTTAGGATTGAGTATTTTTTAATGCATAGTTGATCAAACAATATCAAGAGTATGAAAAGATTTTTGATTTTTTATTTAACCCTGAAAAATAGTTTTCTTTAGATGATATGACTTTAAATAATTATTGTAGTAGTTTTGCAAATGCTTTTAAAAGAGGTGAGAATTTTGAGTTAGTGGAGATGAATTGTTTATGGAACTAAAATTACTTAGAGAAGTTATGCCAAAAGATATAATTTATTCTATTGACATTTTGAATTATTTGATGCGTGCTAATTGTTTTCCAAGTGCTATTATTGCTTATAAAATTTTACTAACTATTCATGTAACTGTTGCATATGTAGAGAGAAGTTTTTCGAAACTAAAATTGTTGAGGTCCTATCTGCGGACAACAATGATACAAGAAAGATTAAATGGGCTAGCGATGATTGCATTTGAAAATGATATTTTGGAAAAGATCAAGTTTGATGATTTGGTCGATGATTTCGCATCAAAAAAACTAGGAGAATGGCGTTATTTAGATGAAAAAATTAGACTGGTATATTCATTTTATATTTTAACAATATTTTGTCATAAATTATTTTAGGTTATAAAAATGAGTTTTTTTTTAAACATGGTCTCTCTAGAATTTGAGACGGCCCTGTAGGGAATGCTAGTAAGTTAGATTTCGTATACCAAAACATGATTTCAATGTTTTTGTCAATAAAAATGGCTGACAGCAGGTAGAAGAAACCTAAGAAAGAGCATCAACATTCATAACTCTTGTAAAAGAACTCTCATAATATTGTATTAGTTTAATTTGTTTTATGATAAATTCGAGGGAAATTCTAATTATATGAAAAAATAAACCAATAAAAATTGAAAGTTTTTTTAAAAGAGTTTCTAAAAAAAATATGGAGTGATTCATATAGATTCTGCAAATGTCGAGTCTATCATTCGAGAAAAAGTGTTTCACCTCTCAGTTATTTTTTTTATATATATTTATGGAAAGAACTTGGTTAAAATATCCAACTAATGCTGATGCTCTAACCATATCAAAGTCGACCGTTTGCATTAATGATAAAATGAAATTCGTCTTAAATATGTTTCAACTAGTAAGTTAAATGCATTTGTTAGCATATACTAAAATAACTAGACTAAGACTCGCGTCTTACGCGGAATAAACATTATATATAAAAATTATTTTATGTATTGTATGTTCTTACATATTATGAAATAATAAATATATATTGAATAATTAAAAGTCAGTAATTATTACTTATACAATTAAATTGGTGCGAACGTATAAATCAATTTTATTAATCCAAGCAATTTTTTTAAAAAATTTGATAGGATATGTAATTAAATTTAAATGATATTAACATACATAGTATATTTTTAATATTAATGTCTATTAAATGATGCTTTCTACTCATATGTTTTTTTGATCATGCGTATATTTAATAGCAAAAACTTTAAATTACTGATAACAAAATTTTCATTGTGGGATTAATAATTTTAGTAATTTATAATTTAGTTCAAAAATTTTATCAAAAAATATTATTCAAAGTAAATTTTGAAATTAAAATATTTATTTATTCAATATGGTTTATAGTTTAATTTAGAGTGATATATATACATATTTATTTTAAATCTTAATGATTAATTAAATAAGACTTTTATTTATATAATTTTGTAATCATTTGTATTTTGTCCTAACAAAAATCTTAAACCATGGATCGCAAAATTTGAATGTGAGACTTTTAACAGTTTTAGTAATTTATAGTCGTTTTTAAAAATTTAAAATATAACATATACAGAAAAATCTAAATTTTTATAATATGGTTATTGTGATTTTTTTTAATTATTTTAATAGATTAAAATTAAACAAATTTGATAAAAGATACATTATTTTTTTATCAGATCTTTATTATTCAAAATCATTAATTGTCATATATGCTTTAGCCACATTAGGCAATTCTGTAGTCTTTATTTTTTTATGTATTCATTTATTTATTTATTTTTGACGTCATCTGTAATCTTTATTTAAGGAAATAATAAATGATATTAATAATGAATTTATGCTTAGTTTAATAAAAAACTTATTATATAATTAGATGGACCAACGTATTTCTCTAATAATTCTAAGAATCATTCTACTGATGACATGTGCCTAAAAAAAAAAGCCGTAATGTTTCATAAATAATATATAGGGGATAATATACATATATAGCTTTTAAAAATTGGTAGCAGAGGTAAAAGTAAAACCTGCAAGTTATAACTGTTTAAATAGGTTAAACCAGCCAGTTTCTCAACTATAAAATTTATCACGGATGAATGAATAAGTTAATTCAACTCATCTATTTATGGCTTCAACTGACTTCTAAACCTAGCGGATTAAATGAGTTAATTAATACGTAAAAGTAACACTACAAAAGGAGTATAATACTAGTACGCATACATCCTTATCAAGCAGTGGTACCTATAAAATAAATAAAGAAACTCAAAATTTGAGCGGAGCCCACAAACGCGGCTTTTGGAAGAAGGGGGTAGACATAGATGACGGCGCCACAACCGACGGTGCGTCGCACCGTTTGCATTTGCGTTACCAAAACAAAACATTACACGAGTGACGAAACCAGAACTGTGACGAGTGACTTTGTGTCTTAACGGAAACAAGGACGCACATACAGAACAAATATTCAACGTAATAACACATTTTAATTTGTTACACATAATATTATTATTATAAATTGCTACTTTTCGCGATTATCAGTAAGAATTCTTTTTATTAAAAAATACTAAAAGTTGCAAAATAGATTATTTAACCCCTGCTACAAACATGCGAAATCATTCTGTAATTTAGTAGAATATTCATAGCCAGTTCTATGTAATTATTCGTCAAAAACATGAAAAAAAAAATTATCCATAATATCTGTGCCTTAGTATTTTGATCTTTAACTTGTATAAAAAATTTTGGTGTTAAAAAAAAAAACTTGTATAAATTTTGATGCGTAAAACTGATGTTTAATAAGTTTATTTAAGACCAGATATAAAAATAGCAATTCTGATAGAAAAACAAATACTACTTTTACAGTTTTGCAGCTAAATAAAGTTATTAATATTATGGTTCCATATTTCCATTCCATAAGGCAAATACCCGTTTATAGATTTTTATTATTGTGTCAATTAATAATCTTACAAACCCTTACATTTATATTTATAGCAGGCTCAAAATTCGATTTCCTTTTTCCTTTAGGAATACATACTTATCTAGAAAAAATAAATTTTCTAAAACCTAAAAAATAGACATACCATATCCACGAGTGTTGGGCTTTTACTGGTGCACAGAGATTTAAGACACAGATGCAACAAACACCACCTTGACGGAAAATTTCTACAAAACTCTTTATCCCGTCTATCTTCTGAGGGGAACCTCCTTTGCTTCTCAGCATTGGCAAACACAGAGTAGATCCAAGCAATGCTTGAACTTCTCCGTTGTAACAGGCTTGGTCAACATGTCAGTAGGATTCCCTAACGTATTCATCTTTTCCAACAAGACTTCTCCAGAAGTTGCCAACTCCCTTATCTTGTGAAACCTTATACGAATGTGCTTCGTCTTCCCATGATACACTGGATTTTTAGCCAAACATAATGCACTTTGACTATCACAGTGTAGCTGAACCCCTTCTTGAGCAACACCCAATTCGGATACAAGACCTTGTACCCATACTGCTTCCTTTTCTGCTTTCCCAAGTGCCATGTATTCAGCTTCAGTGGTCGACATCGCTACAATAGGTTGTTGTACTGACCTTCAGCATATAGGTGTTCCTGCAAGAGTAAATATATACCCTGTAGTCGACTTGCTATTATCAAGGTCTCCACCATAATCTGAATCCACGAACCCAATAACTGAATCCTGCATTTCTCCTCCAAACATAAGCCTATAGTCACTTGCCCCTCGCAAGTACCTTAGGATCCACTTCACAGAATCCCAATGTCTTCTTCCAGGATTCGACATGTACTTGCTGACTTGACTAACTGCTTGTGCTAGATCCGGCCTTGTACACACCATCGCATACATCAAACAGTCAACTACGCTAGCATAAGAAACCTCTGCCATATCCTTGAGCTCTTCAGCATACTTTGGACTTTGCTCTGTTAAAAGTATGAAGTGCTTCGCCAATGGTGTAGAGACTGATTTTGACTTCGACATGCCAAAACGTTTTAACACCTTCTCGATGTAACTCTTCTGAGAAAGCCATAATCTCTTAGAGCTTCTATCCCTGTGAATCTCCATTCCAAGAATCTTCTTTGCAGCACCAAGATACTTCATCTCAAACTCTTCTCCCAGTAACCCCTTCAAACGATTTATGTCCTCCATATCGTTTGCAGCAATGAGCATATCATCAACATATACCAGTAGGAATATAGGAGAATGGTCGTCAATGGACTTGACATAAACACATCAATCAGACTCGCAACTTTTGATAGCCAATCTTTAACATATATGAATCAAACCGTTTGTACCACTGTCTTGGAGCCTGCATCAAACCGTAGAGAGACTTCTTAAATCTACACACCAGATGCTCTTCTCCGAGCTTAACCAAACCTTCAGGTTGCTCCATATATATTTATTCCTCCAACTCTCCATAAAGGAAGGCCGTTTTCACATCCATCTGCTCAAGATGAAAATCCCAAACAGGTACCAAATCCAACACAGCTCGTATGGAAGTGTGTCGTACAACAGGCGAGAATATCTCGTCGTAGTCTATACCTTTCTTTTTCGAGTATCCTTTTGCCACCACTCTAGACTTGAACTTCTTAGGTTCTTTCACAGACATCCCTTCCTTCTTCTTATAGATCCACTTGCAACCAATTGCCGTCTTCCCTTCAGGTAACTCCACAAGATCTCAAGTCTTGTTTTTATCCAGACTTTCCGCCTCTTCCGTCATAGATCCAATCCATTCCTCCCTCTCATTGCTATTAATAGCTTCTCGATAGCTGGTAGGATAATCCATCTCGACCATAAGAGCATAATTGACCATGTCTTCAAACCTGAATCTCACTGGAGCCTTTGTTGCACATTTAGATCCCCTAGAAACCAAACTCTCTTATGTTCCACGTTGAGCCTCTTTCTGCATTACTTCCACATACCGCTCATCACTAACTTCATCTGATTTATCCCCACCAGACTCCTCCTGAGTAACTTCAGAATCCGTGATAGTCTCAATGGTCACAGGCACTCGGTTTGATATCGCCTGCTGCACCATATACTGCTCGTCAAAAACCACATCTCGACTAAACATCCTCTTCCTCGCCTCAAGATCCTATAACTTGAACCCTTTAACACCTTTCTCAAAGCCTAGAAAGATGCACTTCTTGGATTTCGAATCCAGCTTTGATCTTTCGTCTCCCGAAACTAGCATGTAAGCTGAACATCCAAATATCCTCAAGTTTGATACATCAATATCTACCCCAGTCCATACCTCTTCTGCGACCTTCCCTCCTAAGGAACTCCTAGGTGATCTATTGATGAGATAGACTTCCATGTTTACTACTTCCGCCCAAAACTGTTTTGATAACCCTGCATCCAACCTCAAATACCTTGCTTTTTCTGTAATCGAATGGTTCATTCTTTCACTGACACGGTGACACCATTTTGCTGAGGTGTTTTACGCACTGTAAAGTGCCTCTGAATACCATGTTCCTCACAGAACTTCTGGAACTTCCCATCAGTATACTTTGTGCCATTATCCGATCTCAAGTACTTCACCTTTCTCTCTATTTGATTTTCAACTTCAGCTTTTCAAATCTTGAAGTTTTCGAACACCTCAGATTTTTGCTTCATGAAGTACACCCAAACCTTCTTAGAGAAATCGATGAATAAAATGAAGTATCTTGATCCTCCCAATGACTGCACCCAAGTTGGCCCCCACACATCAGAATGGACATAGTCAATAAGACCTTTTGTCGTGTGTTGACCAGTCTTAAAGATACCTTGGACTGTTTTCCCATCACACAAAACTTGCAAAACTCCATCTTGTAGTCCTTTAACCCGTCCAGAAGACCCATTCTCAGAAGTTCTTTCAAACTGTGTTCCCCAATGTGACCCATATGCATATGCCACAAAGTTGTACACTCGGACTCAGAAACTGCAGCTACGACACCACCTACAACCACGTTCCCTATCAACCGATATACACTTCCAGCTATCATCTGTCCCTTCATCATCATCATAGAACCTTTGAAAACCTTCAACACATCACCATCATCAGATTTGAACTTGAAGCCGTTTCTATGTAGCATCCCAAGAGATATTACATTCTTCTTCATGACTGGTATATGTCTGACAACAGTCAATGTCCTGATAGTCCCATCATACATCCGAAACTTGACTTGTCCAATGCCCACAACACCACACACTTTGTCATCCGCAAGTCGAACAGAGCTCATGTTTCCATCCTTATGCGTTTCAAACCACTCCTTGTTAGGAGTCATGTGGAATGAAGCGCATGTATCCAATATCCAAGAATCCGAGTGATCACCTGACGTAACAACAAGCATATCTGAATCAGCTGATCCTTCTGAGTCATCATTCTTCTGAACTATGTTTGCAGAGTTCGTTGTCTCCTTCGAATTCTGCCCCTTTTTCGGGACAGTCTTTCCTATAGTGACTGATGCAGAACTTTTTAAGGGTCCAAGATCAAATCAATGTAGTATAAAAGATTGTCGAACCCACAGAGAACTAGAGACTTATACACCAAGAATACACAAGCTATCTTAATCTAAGCAAACAAGAAGATGGATGATTTGTAACAAGCTAAGATCCTAGAAATATAAACAAGGTGATCTCAAATCCAATCAAGAAACAAGTACAAGAACTCAATCAAATGCTAAGGATGGATTCATGGGTAAGGATAATTGATATAAGGTGATCAAGGTTCAATCTAAAGGTGGCAAATTTCAATCAATCTATCAACCTTATGCCTAGACACAACACTAAACAAACTCTTTCTCAAGATGGAAGCTCATTTGCTAAAATAACTCAAGCATCAAATCTCTTTGGTTGAATATTACTAGAGCAATCATGGAGAACAAGTCTAATAGCAATCCTAGCATGTTTGACATCAAATCTCTTTGGCAAAGCAAGCTAAAAGCCTTGAAGAGTTGGTTCATGCATTTCATCGAACACCTCTTGGGCGTGAAATGCCTAGAGATCTATCTTAGAGAGGCCAACTCTAAAATAGCATTGAGATCACTCAAAAATCAAGGAATAAGAAGGATCTACAATAAAAACATCCTAGATCTACAGTTAATCACTCTAATCTACCTTAACCCATGAAACCAAAATGTGTATACTCACTAATCTCCATGGAAAACCTTAAATCTATGGGAGATTCAAGGCTAATCATGTTTATGAGAAGGAGAAACAAGATATAAGATGAAGAACTTCCTTAGATTAATGAAAATATTCAAGCTTTATAAAATGAGGCAAAATGTGTTCTTGAGAGAAAGTGAGATAAGTCCCAACTTGGGGATTACAAAAGTATTTATATGGTATTTGGAAAACCTAATGGTTTCCATAGAAAAGTCTAAAATCCCCTCTGAAAATGTTGATTTTCGGCCAAGGTAAAGACGCGACCCGGGTAGATGCCATGGTCGCAACCCGCGTCGGCCAACCTGCGTCAGCTCCTCGTCCAGCTTCTGGGAGGCCGCCCGGGTAAGCTAACCCGCGTCCATCTACCCGCGTCAGGGTTGATATACCTCTAGTAAATCGATCATAACTCCTCCAATGCAGCTCCAAATGACTTGAAACCACTTCCATTAGAAAGATAACTCAATTTCCCACGTCACCCCAAAACATGAGCTTCAAAAGATATCTTTAAGGTCTCCATCCATGTTCATCTTTCACCCTTTTGCACCAAAAATATCTCTAAACACCTCCAAGAACTCCATAGCACACTCAAGCCCCTAATAAAGACCCATGTATGAAAAATGGACCCTAAAGATGACTAATTTTCAATCTACATGATCATTATGTACAAGAAATGATGGTTAAAACCATGTAAATATGCAAGATATCAACTCCTCCACACTAGTCCTTTACTTGTCATCAAGTAAACTTTTCAAAAACTCAAGAAGGAGAGATATAAAGATGGGAGCTTATAACCAAAAGATGCACTTACAGCACTCAACTTGACATCCAAAGGAAACATAGCAAATAGCATGAGCACACTCTCTTATTATACTCTAGATTCTCAAGGCCTATCAATACTCTTATGCCTCTACACAAGTTGCAATACTCATCAACTAACAAGTTCCTTCAACCAGCTTTCACATTGATTCACACACACACACAAGGTGAATTCTCACAAATGGACACATGATCTCAATCATGGTGAATTCTCACAAATTGACACATGATCTCAATCATTTGGCTAGGTAAGCAATGATCTAATATGAATGAAGAGAAGGATTCAAATGTTTTCATTTCAAGATGGTTATCACTCAAAAACAAGGAGCTTGATCCTTATGTTAGAAGCAACTCATGCATACATAGATTCATTCTCAACATACTAACCCCTTTTGTTATAAGTAATCTCAAGTTCTACCCCTTTTTATCATCATCTCAAAATCAAAGCAAACCCCTCACATCACTCACCCAATGAACAACTCTTTTTTTCTTTTGACTCAACCAACTAGGAACTTTAATTTTCTTTTTACAACACTTAGCTCTAACTCTTTCTCATTTCCCTCCCCACCTTCTCTTTGATTCTCTTTTTTTTTTTAAGGGGGAAGGTCTTTTGTACAAAATCTAATAATCTAGAGCTTCATACTTTTCTTTTGTCCCTAGAGTTTTTTTTTTATATGACACTCTTTTGTTCATCTTTCTCACTCCCAAAACCCAAGATATTAATATTTAGAACACACAAACCCTTCTCACCATCCCCAAATGTTAGCTCATTTTGCTAACAAGAGATGAGAAAAAATCTATGTAGCCTCCAATACTCTCAAGATTTTGCACATGACAAGCTATCAAAAGAGGCTTCACTCATGCAATTCAATGCTTGGTCTCAAAGAATGGCTAGGGTTGTAGGGTATGGAGTGCCATTTGGGTTAACACAGATTGGTATAATGGAATAAGATAACCCAAATGTGTATGAGATCCATAATCAAGTACGCAAATGCCCATATGTAAGAGAAATTAAGTTCAAGCCAAATTCATAGGTTGGAGCTGGTTTCAAAAACAATGCCAATATCAAGCAGGCAAACATGTTTCAAGAAGAGTTTTCAAGGCTCGAAGCATGCAAGGCTTTCAAGAGATGTTTAATCTACTTGATATGTTTAGCTAGAGTGTCAATTTCAGTGCAAGACAAGTTACAAGGCATTTTTAACTGCTGCTCCATATGCAAGTGAATGCAACATCTATGCTCTAGACTCAATCCTAAGGATGCAAATGATGCAACTAAAAGCTTCTTTTTGTCTTTTTCAAAATTTTCAAAAAATTTTTGGTTTTTCTATGTATATATGTATGTACAATGCAATGCATGAGACTCCAAATCATCAGAGCAAACATGATCAAATACTTGGTACCTCCCCCAAACTTAAGTCACACAGTCTTTGTGTGATTAAGAGAAAAGGAGATACCAAAAATATGAGAAAAGCAAATGGTATCTACAATGAAAGGTTGGACTGGTACCTTAAATGGAGACTGGGGTATCATAATGGGTGTTTAGAGTAGCAATGTTTGGCCGCCTTTCCTCTCTTATTGGCTCTAGACTCAACCTGAAAGACCTCAACCATACTTATTAAACAACCTAAAAGAAAGAAAGATAAAGAAATATATACAATGGATAAACATGGGGCTTTCTCCCAAGTGAGCTTGTTTTAAGTCTCTAGCTTGACTTTGTGTGCTTGTTAATCATAAGTATCAAAAGGTTGGGCCAATGCACCTTTGGTCCTTCTCCTACAAGAACAAGGAACCAAGTATGCAAAGGAGCACACTACCGTCCATAGAAAATAGACAGATTTTTTCTCAAAGAGCTTCATTAAGGATGTGACATGAATTATGAAATGCTCCTTGAGGTTCAGATGATCATAAGACTCAAAAGCAGTTGGTGGAGACACAAATTCAACTACATGCTCAAACGAAGTTTTAACAAAGTAGTCAACTCTATCTCCATCAATCAAATAAAACACAATGTTCTCATTCTCATGAAAGTTTTTGACAAGGGGGTTTTCTATCTCAAACAAGAGCCTATCAACATCAAGTTCATCCCCTAAATCAGCTAGTTCAAGAAGAGGTCTAGGTTCATCAAGCATCAAAAACTCAGATTCAAGATCAACTGAAGCACAAAGATATTTCTTGTCAAAACAAACTTCAATATGTTCTCTAACAAGCTTTTCTACTCTCAAGTCATCTAGTTTTCTAGTTTCACATATCAGATCAAGACATTCATTGATGAGCACATGCGAATTCAAATAAGAGGCAATCTCTTCAACACATGGCAAGCAAATATCCTCAAAATGAAGTTCTAAAGTCGAATTGCATATACCTTCCAGCTGGGTTGGTGGAACCCAATAAAATACCTCTTTGAGCTGTTGAGCCATTCTTATCTCAATGCCGGTGAGCTCTCTTCCTTCTAATGTTGCCCGATGTGACATAAGATTTAGCCTAAGCATCACTGCCATGTCCTCCCTTGTCAACATTGGGTTCTCTTTGCAAAACTCATCCACCTTTACACTTTGTTCTGGTATGAGTATACTTTCATCAAATGGCTCCTCCACATATGGCTCATCATCGTAAGGATGGATTCATGGGTAAGGATAATTGATATAAGGTGATCAAGGTTCAATCTAAAGGTGGCAACTTTCAATCAATCTATCAACCTTATGCCTAGACACAACACTAAGCAAACTCTTTCTCAAGATGGAAGCTCATTTGCTAAAATAACTCAAGCATCAAATCTCTTTGGTTGAATATTACTAGAGCAATCATGGAGAACAAGTCTAATAGCAATCCTAGCATCTTTGACATCAAATCTCTTTGGCAAAGCAAGCTAAAAGCCTTGAAGAGTTGGTTCAGACATTTCATCGAACACCTCTCGGGCGTGAAATGCCTAGAGATCTATCATAGACAGACCAACTCTAAAATAGCATTGAGATCACTCAACAAGCAAGGAATAAGAAGGATCTACAATAAAAACATCCTAGATCTACAGTTAATCACTCTAATCTACCTTAACCCATGAAACCAAAATGTGTATACTCACTAATCTCCATGGAAAACCTTAAATCTATGGGAGATTCAAGGCTAATCATGTTTATGAGAAGGAGAAATAAGATATAAGATGAAGAACTTCCTTAGATTAATGAAAATATTCAAGCTTTATAAAATGAGGCAAAGTGTGTTCTTGGGAGAAAATGAGATAAGTCCCAACTTGGGGATTACAAGAGTATTTATATGGTCTTTGGAAAACCTAATGGTTTCCATAGAAAAGTCTAAAATCCCCTTTGAAAATGTTGATTTTCGGCCAAGGTAAAGACGCGACCCGGATAGATGCCACGGTCGCAACCCGCGTCGGCCAACCCGCGTCAGCTCCTCGTCCAGCTTCTGGGAGGCCGTCCGGGTAAGCTAACCCGCGTCCATCTACCCGCGTCAGGGTTGATATACCTCTAGTAAATCGATCATAACTCCTCCAATGCAGCTCCAAATGACTTGAAACCACTTCCATTAGAAAGATAACTCAATTTCTCACGCCACCCCAAAACATGAGCTTCAAAAGATATCTTTAAGGTCTCCATCCATGTTCATCTTTCACCATTTTGCACCAAAAATATCTCTAAACACCTCCAAGAACTCCATAGCACACTCAAGCCCCTAATAAAGACCCATGTATGAAAAATGGACCCTAAAGATGACTAATTTCCAATCTACATGATCATTATGTACAAGAAATGATGGTTAAAACCATGTAAATATGCAAGATATCAGTGACCAGGCTTGCCACACCTATAGCAGACTACCTTCTTCCCGAACTTTGACTTTGATCTTTTCCTGCTAGTACCATCTGGCTGCTTCCCCCGTTGCCTTTCCTCTATCTTGGCCGACATACAATCCGTCACTTTGAGAGTTGTCACCCACCACAGTATTCTGCCTTCTCTCATGATGAGAGAGTAATGCGGCAGAAACTGTCTCAAGCTTTATAGTCGTTTTGTCGACTGTTAGGACTGTCAGCAACGTCTCATATTGAGGAGTCATAGAACACAACAAGATCATGGCTTGATCTTTGTCCTTAATCTTCACATCCACACGCACCAGATCCCCGATGATTTGATTGATGTTGTTGACGTGTGCGACCAGATCTCCGTTCTCAGACATCTTCAAACCAAACAACCTCTGCTTGAGGTATAGTTTGCTAGATAACGATTTCGACATATACATCTTTTCCAACTTATCCCACATCTCCTTACAAGTTGTGAGGTCCATCACCTGATGTGTTATGTCATCTGACAAGCAAAGTCGAATCGTTGAGACAGCCTTATCCTGCATCTCTTCCTAATCATCATGATCCAACGCTTCTGGTTTCGACTCCAACAAAGCCTTCTTCATCCCTTGCTGCGTAAGCAAATCCTTAACTCGCCGTTGCCATAGACCGAAGTTCCCCTTCCCATCGAATCTCAGAACATCGAACTTCAGAGAACTTCCTCCGGTCATTCTTTAGGGTTTTCGTAACCTTGCTCTGATACCAGTTGTTGTGAACAGCCACAAAATAAGCAAGAAGACAGTAGAGAACAAAACGTATTGAGGCAAATACCCGGTTTCTTATTATTGTGTGAATTAATAATCTCATAAACCCTTAGATCCATATTTATAGCAGTTTCAAAATCTGATTTCCTTTTTATTTTAGGAATACATGGTTATCTAGAAAAAATAAATTTTCACGAGTGCTGGGTTTTTACTGGTGCACAGAGATACACAGATGCAACACATCCGTCCACAGTGTTGCTAGTAAAATTATTAATATAAAACGTAACATGCATTTATTTGCTTTTGGCGGGGCTAAAGCTCCCTTTAATTGTATGGTTTCGACTTTCAACTAGCTCATATTATTCTCTCGACATATAAGAGGTACTCAGGCAAGCCTTTTGTTTTAATTCGTGCTCTATTAGACGACTATGTATTTCAAACATGAAAAGGATTGCGGCATTTAGCGTGCAACTTTATCTTCTCAATCAATTATATGTCGGAGTATTCGTAAATTTGGGGGGGTTTGGGAATCATAACACGACGTAAAATTTTCGTTCTCATATGCATAAACAGCCGAATAAACTATAATATATATTTAGTCAAAAAAAACTATAATATATCCGGAGAAAAATAATACTATGCTAGTGGAGAGGATGAAGGCGTTAGGTCGCACCATGTGCTTGCACATGCGTTCCTATATCGAACCACATGATTCCTATAACAATCTTTATTATTTAATTTAAAAAGTTTTTAACTTATTATTGTTCCAATGCTGGAATTTAGAAGACGACTACGTACTAACTTTTATAAGACTTTTAAATCAGATTCGTTTATTATATAACTTTTTGGCCTTAACGGCACATAAAGTTAATATCATATTCAGATGATGAACGCGTTGAAATTATTTGTAAGGTGTGATTATAGTAATTTATCTTTCATAAGATTCATTAATTATGTATAAATTCGATGATTAGACAATGGTCCAACGTCTTCTAGTAGGATAAATCGATCGATTGGAAATGTCTATCTATGAGACATATATTAATTTTAGAGTAGGTCGAAAATATTATTTAGTAATTATACGCTTAATTTGTATCGCAGAATTAAATCAAAGTTTTCTATGATATTTTCTCTCAATTCTGTGGTTGTTAGCCTCTATAAATCACGGTGGACAAACATGATAATATGTGTCATTTTCGGGGGAAATATATTACGTAATATCCAGTTTGTTTAGTTAAAAATAATCGCTCTCACCCGAAATTAGAACATGTTAGACCCATTAATATATGTAGCAGCATATAGTGAATTTGATAAGCGATAGAAAATGAAAGTGCTTCCAGTTTAATATTGTTCTCAAAAGTAATTAAACCTAGGGAGCCAGGACCCCGAACTTCTCTTCTGCAAGCAGCCAACAGACTCAGAACATTTAAAACATTGCTAAATTGGTACTAATACATCTATAAAATTCTGTGTTCTAGAAAAACAAGAAAAAGGAAAAAAAAAAATAGAAAAGCTAGTGATTTGGTATTCAGAAATAGTCGATACTATCAAACTATGAATATAATAGATTGAAGGGTATATATATGAATTCTTTGATAAAGAATAGATAAAGAAACTGTAGAGGAAAGAAGAGAACTGTGAGAAAATGTTCGCAGTAACCCATAATTGTTCTATTTTTTTTTTATAAAAAAATTGATTTTATTTGGTGATTTTAATGATCACCCGGATGAAGTCGCCTCTACTAAGTCTATCTTGAGCTATGAGAGACGCAACATATATACTCATTCAGTTTTTTTTAATATAAGTAGTTTTAAAATTATGCACACAAATTAAAAAAATCATTAATTTTTTATATTTTCTATAAAAAACATCATTAATTATTTACCTAACCACAAATCAACAAATAATAAAATAGAAAGTATATTATCATTGGTCATATAACATTAACTGTTAATAAATTTTACATAAAAAACCGAAAATGTCATATAATTTGGAACATAAAAATTTCTCTAAAACGATTTATATTAAAAAACAGAGAGAGTATTTAAAAGTTGGTCTGAAACACGAAGCTAAGCTATTTCAAATTTTCAACTTTCTCTTTGTAATATTTAGGAAACGTGTCTACATTCAAAAACATATTGCACTTTTGCTGTAAAACATTTGTAATCAATTTTACATTTAATAAAAAAACTGTATGTTAAACTTGTAAGAAAATTATTGGCTTAACAACTTACAAATACACTTATCAAAATTCTATTTGAATCGGCATACCTAAAACACTGATTGATACTCCTACAAATGATTAAATTGCAATTCTCAGTTAAAAGAAAATGAAATGAAACGTTAGTTACGCCGAAACCGTCAATCACGTCGAAACCGTGAATCTTAATTGGCCGCGTTTCGTTCTTTAGCTAACGACTCTTTCTTTCTTTCTTTCTATCTCTAACTACTACTCTCATATTCTTTTGGTCGAAACGTCAGATCCCAAATCAACTTTTGATTAGCTTTTTTACCCGAGCAGCTGAACTAGAGAATCAACTTGAATTCCTAAAAACAATGTTTTGCATCAACAATGGTAGATAAACATGAAATACATATCATTGTCTTTTGAAACACTGCAAACACAAAAAAAAAAAATGGATTGAATCAAAGCTAACAATCAAGCAAGTTTTACTAAACTATCAAAATCTGTTTTAAAAAAACAGCCAGCCTTGTAAAGACAGTTTTAAGTTACCAATGTAAATTGCTCGTTACATAAAAAAAGTTAGAAGCAAATAGTATAACAACATTGCACGCGGGTTCATGCATTGGATACAAGAACCACCAAAAGAGCTCATCACGGGAGTTTCTGTAATGATCATTCTATGAAATAGGTCTTCTCGAAAGACTCCTTAGGGTTGCCAGAAGCCTCTTTTATCTCACATTCAAGCTCCACCTCCATTAGTCTGTGGTTTTCCTTTGACCGGCTCATCACCAAACCAAGGTTCAGATGATCACCTTCCCCAACATTTATAGGATCAGCCATAATGAAAACCTGCCACATTCCGATAATTCCAAAGTCTATCAGTTCGATTCTGGCCAAACAGAAAGAGAAAAAGCATAACTTTGCATTGAACAAACGAAACAATTCGAGGGAGTATGTATGTATGTACCTGTTGTCCCCAATGCGTGCAATGCTGTTCACTTGGAGCTGTTGTCAACTCGATTTCTTGCTGTGCTGGATCTTCTTTTCTCCCCTGAAAAAAAAAACAAGTAACAGCAAAGCATAAGAGTTTCTTCAACACAACACACCAATATGATGCAACACAAAGAATCTGTAAATGAACTAACCCGGAAGTGAACATCAAACCATCCACCAAAACCACATAGCCTTGTGTTCTGTCCATTGATGACTGAGGTTACATTACATCTGACTTCCTCGATCTCACTGACGGTAGCTGTCAAACAATCCATCTCTTTGACAATTGTAGGTGTGCCTATCACTTGAAGTGGATTCAAGTCATTCCACATTCCCGTCTGCCCCCACAAAAAAAAAAAAAAGAAAAGAAAAGGAGTTTTCATTCAAATTACAGAGCAAAAAGGTTCAAGTGACCCTACCTGTATGTAATACTTTTCTTGCTCTTCAGCAAAAGGCTTTGTTAAAACGCTCATATCAACGCCGTAGTAGTTTTGATCTCATCTGAAAAGTTATCCCAATCCGCCATTGCCCCATCCAAATCACTCTTCTTCCGATCTGCCATGTTAGACTTGATAGGTGCAAACCACATGCGAGCATGACTAGGGTACCTATTGGTAACAACATTATAAGTTTACAACAACAACAAAACCAAACTATGATGCATATTCCAAATAACAAAAATCAACTTACATGACACCGGTGGGCTTCAACCAACGGTCACGAGCACAAATCACAGAATCAAACATGGACTCACGAAGGAGGAAGTATCCCATCCACTCCGAGATAATCACATCAACTGCTCATTAAATTGAATATCAGATTCATGTAATGTCTAATACTCAAAACCAGAATTAAAAACAATACCTTTGTCAGGCAAAGAGATATCTTCGACAGAACCTTGAATGACTTCAACAACATGTTCAAGATTGTTAGCTTTGACAAGAGCACGAGCATGATCAGCCATTGAAGTAGCTTCAACGGCATAAACTTTCCTAGCACCAGCTTGAGCTGACCAAATCGCGAGAATCCCACTCCCTGTTCCAACGTCCAACACCGTCTTCCATTGCACAAACACACATAAAAATTAGCCAACCGTTACAGAGAGAGAGAGAGAGAGAGACCAATGACTTGTTGTATATAGAAAGTCCAAAAGGTTTCATACCTTGCCGGCGAAGTGATGCTTGTTCTCGAAGACGGCGTTGAAGTAAGCGTCCATACGGACACGATCGGAGAGCATGTCTTTCTGGTGGTAGAGGAACGAGTATGTGCAGAAGTAATTAGCGTAGTCTACTTCTTTGTCTACTGGTGCTGATGATTTTACTCCGCCACCGGTTCCGGCAGCACGTCCGCCCATTGCGCCGCCGTTTTATGCGCTCCTCTTTATTATTATTGATGTCGTCGTCAAGCGATTTGGGAGGGCTTTAGGGCAAACTGTGTTTTGGTCTTTCTAGTGAGTGGGTTTTTGTTACCACTTTGACACGTCATCATTGTCTAAATTATCTTTTTTTCTGCTATTCAATCCTAGTGACATTCATAAGCACCATCAACTTAGTTATGGGCCTTTTGGGCTTCTTTTCTGATCCAAAGCCCATTACTATATATATATATACCAAACAGATCAATTATAAAGAAGTTTAAAAGTCTTGCCGATCATACGATGTGAAGCTTATCAGATTTTTCCAAAGTACCATAGGCAGAGCTCGTTTGTTACAGAGAAAGCAAGTCCATCAAAGATGGCGTACATACATCCAAGTGTTTCAGGAAGAGATTCATCACGTAATCACTATCCGTGGAGATGTTCGTCATTATCACATATGTTATAGTTAGTTGGTTATCGTATGTAATAGAGTTAAAGATTATACGATGATTTAATGTGTTACATAGTGATACAAAAAATAGATTAGCTAAATAGATTATAATGAAACTTCATAATTTGATTGTAATAATTATTTATATACAGTAAAATGTGCTCTAGATTTTTTAACACTCGATAGTTGATACAATTGAATTTTCACTGCACTTTAGCATCCGTAAACATCTTGGCAATATTCTTAAAATCTAAACATTTTTGGAATTTATCTTTTTTTGTCCAATATTTTTAAATAGAAATCGTGATTTTCAACTTTGCTATTTTAAATTAAAAGGAAAAAGAAAAAAAAAACATTTCTAGCACTCATTATAAGTGAACTTCTACTTTTTTTGAGCAAAAAATACATCTCCAACCTAAACATATTTTTTTCCTCTGTAATGCTCACGTCTAAAATGAAAAAAGTAACTTGATAACGAAAATCCTTTTTTTCTTGCTTAAAGAAAACGAAAATCATTTTTCTTTATGAACCATTCGTTCCCCAGGACTCCAACCACAACGAGAATCCAACGTACGATTAGTCGATTACTTGGACGGTTCATGAGCTTTTAGTAGGTTTATTACTTACATAAAATAATTCCAGGCTGATTAATTATAAGAAAAAGACAAAAATAGCACTAAATCAGGTTTATGTTCCCAAACTAGCACTCAAAGTCAAAAGTCACAAAAATAGCACTTAATGTTTTATCAAAAGTCACAAACTTAGGGTTTAGAGTTAAAGGGTGGGGTTTAGGATTTAGGGTTTAGGATTTAAGGTTTAGAGTTTAGAGTTTAGGGTTTAGGGTTTAGAGTTTAGGGTTTAGGGTTTAGAGTTTAGGGTTTAGGGTTTAGAGTTGAGAAATGAGGTTTTGGGGATAAGATTTCAAATTTTGAAAAATAAAAAAAATTAAAATTTTCAAAGGATAAACTTAGAAATGTGCTATTTTAGTCATTTTAGTTTTTGAGTACTATTTTTGTGATATAAACTTAGAAAGGTGCTATTTTGGAGATTTGACCATTAATTATAGTTATACAAACCACATGTTAGTGGTCGGGTGGGAGCATGGCGTTCCAGCATCGTTAAGCGGACTGAATTCGAATCCGACTACACTCAAATTTCCCTAACGTGTGATCACCGGTGATTTAACATTCTCTCGCCGGAGGGCGGTTTACCGTTTTTTTTTTTAATTATAGTTATACATGGACAGCAACACATGAGCTCCCTGTCCGCATGCACAGTTCCAACTTTACGGCCTGAATACATTTGACGTCTTCAATTATATATTTTTCTCTATTTATTAAGCCGAAGTGACGAGAAGAAAAAAAGCCGTCCACGTTTGTTTATCAGCAACTTGTTTACTTTATTATCAGGTTAAAGATCATGCAATTTAAAAAAACGAAAATGGAGGAATACGAGAAAAGATAAATTATATGAAAAGGGTTAATTTTGGATACGTATTTAAATACGGTATTTCGTAGGCTAGTATTTCGAACTTTAAAAAAAAAAAATCCCCACGTGTTCCTTTATTCACCTATGATGATGACTAACTTTAAGTCAAGTCCGCAAAGTACAAACCCCATCACAAGTTAAGATTTTCTGTAACCATAAGAAGCTTTTTTTTATGTGTACACCATTGGTCCATTGGCTTCATTAAAAAACAAAAATTACTTATTTATTGTCTTTGGCATTTATCAAACATGAAAAATGTCTAATAATTTAAATTTCTTGTTACTTTTATTTAATCTTCACATAATTGTGTTTTTAATCCCGGAATATGTAAACGAGACAAAGAGAACTAGAGTTGTTATAAAAAGCCACAAAAAGTATAAAAGTATAAAAGAGGTAGTGGGAGAGAGAGAGAGAGAGAGAGAGAGAGAGAGAGCATGTGAAGAAGGTGGAGATCTTTTTGATAATTTTATCTCCTCCTCCTCCTCCTCCTCCTCCTCCGTCCTTTAATTTCAGATTGCGCCGGCGATGGAGGTGGAATCCTTAGCGAGGGAGATGGAGACGGCGGTGCGTGTGGTGCACCTGGCTTCTTCTCTGTGTGTAAAAGTTCAGGAGAAGCTTCGTCTTCCTTCCTCCATTAACGGTAACGGTAACGGTGGCCACGTTAAGTCCAAGGATGATGATTCCCCTGTCACCGTCGCAGGTCTAAATTTTCATTTATTATTCATCGTGATGTGTTTTCGAGATTCGTTTGAGTTCTTCTAGGGTGGTTATTAACCAATATGCGATACTAGATTCTGTTAGTGTTTGCGAATCTTTATCCCCAAACTGAGCCTAAAACGCATAACACTGACACGTGTCCCTTGTTCATTGAACATGAAACCCAATGTTCCAAAAAAAGTCCACACTTTATGTTGTTTAGTAGTGCTAATGTAATCAGGTCTGAACAAATAAACTGTTTGCATTATTAGTAGTTTAATAGTCGAAAAATATAGTATTTTGTTGTATTTTTCAATGAAGGCTCTCTGTGTCCATTGTTGCTTAGTTTTGTTTGTTCCTACCGACATTGCCAAATTTAGTTGTGAGAAAGTGTGTCATCTGACAGAGTGCAAGAGTTTCACACTGTGATTGGTTCATCTCTTTTTTTGCGAACTGTGAAAATATTGGTTTCTTGGCTTTGTTGTGTTAACAGATTGGGGTGTTCAAGCTATTGTGAGCTGGATTTTAGCTGAGGTTTTTGGTACTCAGAACCTTTCTATTGTAGCTGAAGAGGACACTGATTCCCTCTCCAAGGCCGAGTCTTTAGCTCTTTTGGGAGCTGTCTCTAACGTAGTCAATGAAGCATTGTCTGAAGCTACCAAATACGGTCTTACAAAGCCAGACGAGCCCTTGGGATCGGATGACATTCTAAAAGCTATTGGTCGATGCAACTCCACTGGAGGTCCAAAGGGAAGACACTGGGTTCTTGATCCCGTAGATGGGACGTTAGGTTTTGTTCGTGGCGATCAGTACGCGGTTGCTTTGGCTCTGATTGAGGACAGTGAGGTCCTGTTGGGGGTACTAGGATGTCCTAACTATCCGGTCAAGAAAGAGGGCTTAAGTAACGGTTGCAACCAATCTGGAGCTGGATCAGTCTCGAAAGGGTGTGTCATGTACGCAAAGAGAGGTAGTGGTCAAGCCTGGATGCAACCGTTACTCCCTAATGGATATCCGGAATCTGCAACGCTTCTTAAGGCTTCGACAGTTGATGATCCGGTTTTAGCTACGGTTTGTGAGCCAGTGGAGAGAGCAAACTCTAACCACTTGTTCACCGCAGGACTTGCCAATAGCATGGGAGTTAGGTAAACTAATATTTGTTTATTTTATTTTATTTTCAAAAGTCTCTCTATATATTACATTTCCAACGAATCTTCTCTTCAGGAAACAGCCTATGAGAGTGTACAGCATGGTGAAGTATGCAGCGATTGCATGTGGAGACGCTGAAGTGTTCATGAAGTTTGCGCAGTCGAGTTACAAGGAGAAGATATGGGATCACGCAGCTGGAGTTGTGATTGTGGAAGAAGCTGGTGGTGTGGTGACTGATGCGGGCGGGAGAAAGTTAAACTTCTCAAAAGGAGTTTACTTGGAAGGTCTTGACAAAGGAATCATAGCGTGTTCTAATACAGTTTTGCATGATAAGATTATAGGTGCTGTTTATGCTAGTTGGGAATCTTCTAGTCTCTGAATAAGCTTAGCCACGTTCCTCAGTTTGTTGCAGAATCATCTAGCCTACGTTTTTAAAGCAAATGTAAAGAAGAAACTGATCTCCTTATCCTAAACAGTTTTCACTTTGATCAGCTCTTTTAGTTTGCCTTCATCATTGCTTCCACTGGTTCTGATTTTACACTCTCTAGATTATTACATAAGCTATGATACTTGTTGACCTTAATAGTGTATACCTTAAATTTAGAAATCCATTACTTGTAATATTTAAACATGATCTATAAGTTCGTGTATGAAAAACTGGATGTACTGATTTTCATTCAATAAATTTTGCTAATAAACTTTTGATGGGATGATTCTTATCTTTTCAATATGATTTATATTACCTGACCTTTTGACATAGTTCTTTTAATAACCTGATCCTATAATACTACCTAAACGTTTAATCAAATCATTAGTGTCGTTACTACTAGAAGAAACGACAGGTCGATCACTAATGACCAACTCAGTAATCGAACATGGTTTAAATACAAGAAAAAACCAACCTCATTGACATCAACTCAATCCTCTCATATTTCTATGAGATCGCAAACCATAAAAAAAAAAAAAAAAATACAAATATAAAATACGTCGCCTTTGATATTGGTCGTAGCAGATACTCTAATGAAACTTCGAGTTGAGTATGGATAAGTTAAAAATGAACCACCTTCTCTACTTAACAGGGACGCAATAGGAAGAACTGAGAAGTGGAGGCAAGACACACACTAAGTGAGGACCCGGTGGATTGCTTCTTACGTTTTCTTCTTCCACGTTCGGCAAACTGAGCTGAGGGGGACGGACATAACCCGCTACTAATGGGACACACAGTATCGAAATTACTACTCTTGAACCTGTAAGCCAGCAAAGGAAACAACATATCATCATTTGTATTTCTTGAAAATAAAACATGTGAGAAGAAGAAAATATTTTTTACCTTTCTCTTCTGAGAGAGACACATGGCCTCTCTTCCTACCCGCAATCATCCAATTCTCCGAATTTGCATTGATTTCATATAACACTTCATCCTTGTGTAAATAAACAATAACAGTTAATGAGCCGATATTTTTTACAGGAAGCTACATTAACTAGCTTAATCTGGATATGACTTACATGTTGTTGTTCTACGGCTTCACTTCCCTTGAGTTCTTTCAGCCTCTCGACTCTCCACTGTATGGTAATAAGTTTCCCCACCCTAAGACCATCAGAAGGAAGTGGGAGAAATCCAACTGTAAGGCAAGGATCAAGCACTGGACGCTGCAAAACGATAGCACTCTTGAACACCAAAGCTCTCCTTTCAGAATCAGATCCAGAGTGATCTGCATCCACTGGTTTGTGTGCTCCAGCGGCTCTATCACCATTGATTTCATATTTGATATTCAGGATGCTCTCTGGTAGTTGCAAATCTTTCCCTTATGTTGTGCAAACAATTAGTCAGTTCGCAGTTAATACAAGTACGCGAATGTCATTTTGTATGCTAACATGCGTAAATGACTTCTGGAGGAAAAGAACAAGAGTTTTGACACGGTGTGAATCTTCCTATAGACTCTATGTTACAGTATCTTTTATCACACTTTCTTGGTAATATTCTGAAACCAGAAATAGCTTCCAAGTTTCAGATGCGTTAAAACTGTGTTTGAGAAGAAGTAAAATCTAAAGTAAGAAACTGAGTAAAATTAATAGTTATTCGGAAGAATAGGAATACCTGAGGACATCGTCTTCTCTAGGGATATACTGAACACAACGGCTGCTCTAGACCCTGGAGACACAACAAGCGGAAAGAATGTTGATGTAGGTCTTCCCTCACTTTTTCCATGAACAAATCCTTCTTGAAGATCAAGCCAAGCATCAAGAACTATCAAGTTGGCCTTGACAAGGGAGTGTAGCATAACCTGTAATTAGGAATTACTTGATTAATAACCTTGAATTGACGTGATGAGAGGACTGAGAGGCTAAGAATAACAAAATCAATTTAAACGAGCTCAAGTTGGTTACCTGCAAGACCATCGTGCCATCGTTGCATTTGTTTACCACCCTTGTAGTCACGTCAAAAGGGTCGGTAAAATGTGCCGCTACGGTTCTGCTCACATAACAAAATCAGAGGGAAAACTGATCAGGAAATGGAACTGTTTTGGGAGCCAAACCGCTGATGTGGAACAAGAAAAAAATATGATCAGATTTGTCATAACAAGAAATAAATACAATACCTCTCAAATATCTGGTTATGATGCATCCCAAATTCAAGTTTTAAAGCTACAGTTCTCATTCCCTCTAGAATATCTTGTTTCAGCGGAGTGACTGTTAACGCAAAATAAATAAATATTTTTAGCAAGAGGATGTGACAAGAGACATGTGATAATCAGAAAAGTAGTTTATTGCTGCAAACCCGAAGATGAACCTCTGGCAAGCTTCTCACTCAATGCACGAACAGGGACCCACAGAATAGAACTGACATTGCTTGCCCATTCTGAGAAAACTATTTTACCATCGCAGAGGTTAAGTACCTCTGAATCCTGTTTTGGAGAGACAGGGCTATCTTCTACAGAAACTTCGGCTTTTGATGCACCAGCATCACAATCTTTTTCCACGTATCTCTCCATCTCAATGCCGTATGAGTCTTCAATCTTTAGCCCCGGACCAGTGTCAATGTGCAAGATGGCGCCTTTCAGTGAGTAATTTATAGGATGTACTATGATACCAATCCACTGTGCTTCATTTATAAGCAGCGCAGAAGATACTGCTGAAGCAAGATCAACCAGAGCTCTTGGTTTGGAAACCTAAAGAATAAGATGTCTATCGTATCAAGTATCAACCAAGGAAACAAATGTGCATAAGAGTATCATTACTCATGCATGTATAATTAATGATTTTCTACTATTCCACAATCCGTAATAAATTTTCTTAATATTGGGAGATCGATTACCTTCAGGATAGGTCTGGTTGGCTTTTCATAACTCATGAAGTCATCAGTATCTGCAGGACCACCTTTCGAAAAGCTGTGAGACCTGAATCTCAAGCGCCCAATCTGACCAGTAACAACTCCCAAGACATAAGAACCAGGTTTTTGTGGAGGCAGATCAAATGTGATGGTATTCCTTCCGGGCTTTAGCACAGTTGCAGCAGAACTCTTTAAAGCCTGAAAGCCAATTCAAATACATACAGTAGTTCTTAAGAACGTGAAATTCATAAAAGAAAAGGACGAGAATTTTCATGTCTAATGGAGGCAAACCTGGCCGCCTTCGTCGGTGTTGTTGGTGGCTACTAAGGTAAGACTAAGCGAATCAAGGGTGATATCATCAGGAAAGCCACTCCACACAGTAACTAATAGAGTTCCAGGGTCTCCATCGCACAACTGAAGCGGAGGGCCAGTACTTCCAGAAAATGTGATCAATGACGACACATCTAAGGGAACTGGGTTTTCCATTTCACTGTGTGCAAGATTGACAACCTCGATCTGAAAAGCTTGCCGCTCCTTGGGGGCGAATAAACCCTTATCCAAGGAAAGTAGCCTAACACAAGATGACATGTATCCAGCGTGATCATTAAGATTCTTTTGACATTCGGCTAGATTGGGCAAGACTTCTGCCAGTAAATCTTGCCATCTTTCACCCGCATAAAGAGCACAAACTTTTTCATAAGAGTTTGCAGCCAAATCATATTTCCCGTGCTTGAAGCAGACAGCTGCAATTTCACCATCAAGAACGACTCCATGTCTCTTCCACCAAGAGCGATGATAATTTTCGGCAGCACCTTTAGTTAGATTAAGATATTTATGCTGCCACAACAAAATTTATACATGAGAAGATAGAAAAAAGAGATGAATTTAAATCAGAAGCTTCACCATCCTTATGTAAATGGCTTGCGCATTTGAACTTACGCTACCTCGAAATCCTGAGTAGATGACAATGCCTTCGACAAATCATGATCTGAAATGGTAAGCCGCAGAGCATGCTCAGCAGCAACAAAAATTTCAGCAAGCCTCATAGGCCTATCTAGCGGACTTTCAAAATTTCCAGGTGAAGAATTTGTTCTTGACATGGGAGGTGCTTGTACTTTAAGTGATGAAGGTGTTCTCGGAGACGCTTCTAAACCTGATCTGTCGGAATATATAAACATATCATTTCAGTTCCTCAAAGAATAACAAAAGGTGATGATTTGCAATACTTCCTGGGAATTTCAAAACATTTGAGAACAAGTGCTAACACATTTGAAAACAATAAGAGCTAAAAGGACATGATTTAAAAAGCAAATCATTACCCTTCAGTAAAGCCTGTGCGGCCATCAAATATTTCAGGAATATTTCCAGTAGAAAGAGAAGCCCTTCTTCTGTTAGCCACACGTAGAAGGACAGATGGTTCAAGGGGTAAAGGTTTCCGTTGAATACCAAAGTGCTTGGTCCTTGAAGTTGCTTGAAGAATAGTCTGTACCAAAACTAGGAGATCAGCATTCCAAAAAAAAAACAGATGGTAAATATAGTTACGGAGACCTAGATCTCATGTCCACTACAATACACTGGTAAAACAAAATAATGTCTGTTTGAAGAGAGGCTATGCAAACACAACTAACTCTTAGCCTGAATCTAAAGAATGATTGGCTTCAATAAGAATGCTATCAGATAACACAATCAAGCAACATATTATGTAGCGTATACCTTTTCTTTTTCAAGCACCTCAGAGGAAGCATCTGGTGGAAGAGATGGCCAGACCGCAGGTTTTGGCCAAGGCAGCATACTGAGACAAGCACTGCCCAAAAATTGTGTAGAAGTCACTACATAGTTCAAGCAAACGAAGACTTGCTTTGTTTTGGTAAAGTGACTAACTGGTTAACCCTTTCTTCACAAGAAGTCGTTGAGAAGGAATTTTTCTAATTAACAAGAAAATGAACATACTATAACAGAAATAGACTGGTACCTGTTTAGTGGACTTTTTTCTATGTCTGTTCCATATCCTATCAAATATCCAAGTCTCATGAACTGCAATGAACATAAAGACATCTCAATGGGTATAAACACTTGAAAATAGGTGTCTTATTAAATTCGTATTCGACCAACAAAACAACAAAACAGTGCTTGGACATCACATAAAACAAACTACTACATAGACAAACCCTATACCACCTCACAACATAAATATCAACGGCGAACTCCATTCAAATTGAGAAACAAGGGTTGTATTCATTCCCCGGATTTTGAAAGCAAGGAGAGTTTTACCTTAACCCGTGCGAGGGAATAGAGATCACCCTGAAGACGGTAGAATTCCTTCTCAATATCAGGTGCAACAATTCCATCATGGTGATGAGAAGCAGTTGCATCGAGCAGCGCTAAACACGCAGTAATTACCCAAACTTCCCGCAAACAGAAGGGCAGCACACTCTACAAAAATATAGAAAGATGAGGAAAAATGAGGTTGGTCAAATCAACAAATCAGAGTTATGATAATAGGCTTTTCTTTAGTACAGTATAGGCTACCTCATGGAGGGTCAACGCCTTTGCAAAACTGATAACAAAAGAGTAACCCCTGGATGAAACTTCAGAAGGACGATTCAACTTGAACAACAGCTGCAATAAAAACACATGCAAGTAAGCTGATGAAAATGTTGATACGCAAATAAAGGACACTGATCAATATGATGGCTCTTGTGTACACTAACCCTGGATTGACAGGCAAAGAGATACTGTCTAAAATCGAATTCTCTAAAAGAATCATCTTGCACAATCTGTGTCAATGGTTTGCTTCCTGGTTTCAGCAGCGTAGCTTGGTCATCTTCACTATCGAATCCTCCAAATTCCCTCTGTTTTCCGGGCATATTAACTGCATCGTAGTGAATGCGTAACAAATTATTTCTTTTTCAGGAAAAAAGATCGGAAAAGGAAATAAGTCTGTCGGATGATCCCAAATGCTTTAAAAGATAAAGATAGATGTATGGTTTGTCGAAAGCAGAACACTAATAAATATACCAAAGAGACAAAATCGTGGATTTTTATTGCCACGGCAAGAGAGAGACACAGGTGTAGGAAAATAACCTGTTTCCAAATAGCAGAGCTCTAACTCATCATATTCACGTAATGCATCTTCATGAAGATGAGCCATCTCAAATATAAAAGCCAAACTCTCCTGAGACAGAATAGAACATTATGACCTTGGAAGAGAATGAGAAAAGTTTCATCAAATGCGACTGCAAGGACCGAAGATGGTATTTCTAAGCTTAACAGATGAGAATTCTTCTCATACTTCTATGGAAGATAACAGAAGTGGCCCATAATTCTCCATCTCAGAGACTTTACCAAAACCGTATAAAATCACATTACAGAAAGGAAGAAGCATGATTTTGAACCATTTAATCATCTGCATAGCAGTCACATTGGAGAGAGAGAGAAAACCTTCAGGATGAAGAAGTTACAAAAGTTCCATATTGGCATAAACCGCTGCTCGGTGAGCTTGCGTATCTCATCCTCGTAGAATAGAACGC
Source organism: Brassica oleracea var. oleracea (assembly GCF_000695525.1). NCBI lineage: Eukaryota > Viridiplantae > Streptophyta > Magnoliopsida > Brassicales > Brassicaceae > Brassica > Brassica oleracea. The sequence goes on from NC_027756.1 coordinate 37,103,860, forward strand.
GCCTATCCAAGGTATTCCTGATGCACTCGGTAATCTTTAATTCTAGATCCTCCCAAAAATGTGCATTGGGGCCATATATATCCAGCTTACAGCACCTTAAAAGTATGGAAAAAATTATTATAAGAAGACCATCAATGGCATACAATAATTCAGTAAATCTGATCAAGCAGGTGAAAATGTGCCGTAGTATCTACCCCTTCTGCATTATCTTAAGTAACTAATCTACAGATAGCTTCATTCCCGTGAGTGCTGCTAAATGGGTTTAGTTTATGCATCTAGCGAAGGAGAAGAGTTATTTTGCAACTGTTTATCCTAATCTACTTTTGTTAGAATCATATTTCAGTAGGAGCAATCAAGCCTCTTTGAGAATCTGGCAAGGTTTAACTTTGCTTCTTGGCCACATGTATTAAAACAAAAAAAAAAAAAAACACTGCCCAAATAGCAATCCTAACCTTTCTCTCTTTTTAGAACTGAAATCAACTTCAAGCTTGGCATATACTTTCTTGACAGATTTAGTTGCTTGGTCATTACTTGGGTGAACCTTAGATACAAATACAATAAACCATTCCCTCTCATCGTTCTGAACAATTAATTTCAGACGTGGCTTAAGAATGTTTTTAAACTCATCAAGATCCTGCAATGTCAAAGACACAACTTAACCAAATAAGTAATAATACTGACCAATACAGCAAAGAAAGAGAGAGGATACATGACAAAAGATAATAACAAGACAAGTACCTCGCAGGTCACAAGAACTATAGTTGCATATGGTTCTCGGAACCAGAACAAATACTGTTCCTGCGGAGATCGACTCCGAAGTCTGGCGTCTGTAGTTAATATAAACTCAACGGGCAAGTTCTCAACGAGCACGGGATTACGAGTCCTGTTTGTCAAGAAGGCTCTTTTTAACGGCTGATGTTCTTCAAACAAACCTTTAACCGTGGGCCACAGATCACTCACATCTTCGACTGTAACAAACGGGAAGCTAAGTAGGATCCACAGGTACAGGAATCAAAATGAGAGAAAACAAAAAAGCATAATCCATGGAATCTCTAGTCATGACTCAGCCCTCAGCATAACACAGAAGCCAAACAACTCAATTCGCAATAATTTTGTCAATCGCTAAGCCCCAAAATAATTCAAAACGAAGAATCTAAGATCACATTGTGATTTACAGCTCTTTATCGGACTTCAACTACATTGTGGCAAATTATCAGAGCGCAAAATGTGTAAAAGGAGAAAGAAAATAGCTATCCTAAATGGCTAAGTGGTAGAAAGCAGCAAAAACTCAGATCGGAGAAGTTTACCGGCGGCGACGACGCGATCGCAGGAATTCTTAACCGTCTGGAACTGAGCCAAATAGTTCGCCATCTGAAATTGCTCGACGCCAGAATCTTTGATAAGATCCGGAATCGATCTTAGCTTGAGAACATAGACAGAGAGGAGGGTGAAGCAGATTCGACGAGAAAGCTACTACTGAAATCAAATACAGTTATCATCATTATAATCCCATTAACAAACGTACGAGATGTTGCCATTAATGTTAATAATGTGGGCTTCAATCTTGCAGGCCCAATCACAGCCCATATTTAACAGTCCAAAAATTCGTTGAACCTCATAGTCTTATCATTTTTTTTTAACGTTAGATAATTATGATATACACGATTCTGAAACCGACAATTCTACCTACCGTATGAAGATTCACGTCTGACTGCATCACCTGAACTGCCTTATCGGATCCATGCTTGACAGTACTCTTTTCGTCATGTTGTAGACCTCTTGTAAGCCTTTTATCCTTTAATTCACATAATTTCGCATTCTCCAGAAATTGAAACCCAGACTTCCTGATGTAGAAGCATTAATGAACTCTTGGTCAAACCACTGGAGCATTAATGAATCCTTGATCAAACCACTGCACCAAATGGGCTTCCACTAGTCTTATGATTAAAGAATCAAATTTGCGTCCATAAGTGCATTCTCTTATTCATTTTTATACACTTTACAGTAACAAAAGAGATTTCCATCTTCAAATATACCAAGTATTGGATGGTGGTTTACTTACAAAGTCTGTTATCTAATTTGATTTGGTTTGTGTCAATTCTTTTTATTTTATTATATTTTTCATGAAATGAAATGGTTCGTAGAATAATCGTATTGTCGTTTTAGTCATATTCTGACTCACCTTATTCTATTATAAAATGACTCAGTTTAGTATGGAAAATGATAGGCTTTAGTTATATGTTTTAATCAACAACCATGTCAAAATTACATTTTCCTTATTTTTGTTGAGATTTGATCAAAACCATCTTATTTAGCCATGCTTTAATCAACAACAAAATTATGTTTTCCTTATTTCTGCTGAGATTTGATGAAGACCATCTTCTTAGCCATTTTTGATACCCAACGATCTATCTGTGGTATTTTGATATGTATATCGAACAAAGTTTAGAACTCAACGATTCTAAAACCAAAACAATGCATGTTATCGTACTTAGATATTTAGTTTTGGTAATTTTGGTAATAAGTGTACATTTTTGCTCAAAAAGTTTTCAACCTTAACAAGAATGAAATCCACCACAAGTGAAATGAAATAGGTAAGCTAACAGGTTGTCCTAATTAACCAGAGTAGAAAAATATATACAAGCTTAAGAAGTTTTCAGGAATAATAATAAACGACTACTGAATTATTAATCAATGGAAAACTTCATTCAAATTGATTGTGGAAGTTGAGGTGAACATGATAAAGCGAGAAAAATTTCTAGAATGTTTTATATCAATCATAGATTCTATTATTCAAATTAGAAATCTATGATAAACATCTATATCCAATAAAAACAATTAGTGAACTTATTACATAGACAAACCCAATACACTTTAATCTTATTTTTCACCACAAAAAAAACTTGAGGTCCCAGCAAATCCAACATTCATCCGGCGGGTTCTTTGCAGCAACCACTTTATCCATTCCCACAAGAACACTTCCAATGAATTTACAAAAACCCTTTTTAAAAAACGTTTTCTTTGTTTTTCAAGAGACAAAGAGAGAGAAAGCTTAAGAAACATTGAAGAAGGAAGAGCTTAATCTTTATAGTGCATTATGACCTTGTTCATCACGTTTGCTTCAGATAACAAGACAAATACGTCATATTAGGAAAATGAAATATTTTTTTATGGTGTTATGGAAGTTGATAGGATCTTGGAAATATTACTTCCATGAAGTTATAGAAATTGGAAATATTTAGGAAATATTCCTAATAGGATTATGGAAATGGGAGAATGATCTAATCCAACTAAGTTAATATGTAATAAAAAATTATATATAAAAGAAGCTCGTGTGGTTTCTTTTTTTTTTAATGTAAGTAAGCCGAATTGTAAGCTTGAGAGAGATGTGCTTAATCTTTGTTTTTAATTAAGATTATAGTGAATTACCTTTGGCAGATCCAGAGACATAGACATTCTAGGTGAACTCTAGATAAACAAATGTTTTTGTCTATTTTCGCTTTCTCCTTCTAATTTTCATAACTCTACAAATTTATATTTTTAAACTTACGTCGACGAATTTGTCAGAAAATATGTCTGTGAGTTTATCATGTGTTTGGTTTTTTTTTCTTGGTCAAACTGTTTTTCCATCATGTTTTAACAGTTGTTTTAAATTTGATCGGTAACCAAACACACGCAAAAAAAACTATTACATTGGTATACAATTCTTTTTTTTTCTTTGGCAAACAAAACAAAAAACTATAACACAAAAAACTATAAAAGAAGATATAAAGCTGTTTTTCATCACATAGCAACTAGAAGATATATATTCACCAAGCATTAAGATGTTCAAAAATTGTTTTTTCTTCTAATCTATTGATTTGTGAATTTCTTCTCCATTTTGAATTGTGATATTCAAGATATAGAGTTGCAATCCTTTTTCGTCAACACAGATATCATTCTGTAAAGTTCATGAAGTAAACTCAATTTATCATCCTATGAAGTTATTTTAAAAAGTCCCAAATAACTATAGAACTCAAAAAGATTAGTGATACACTAAAATTGGCTTTTTGCTACTGTCAAGTTAGCATTGTTGTTGTAATATTTTTAGATTCAATTCGAGAGGAACAATTTACACTTTATTTTTATGAGATCAATATCAAAGTAAACAATCTGGTGATTTTAAAACTAGAATTGCATAAAGAACAAGCAACACAATTGGTTTATGTTTTCAGATGATTAAAATGCTAAAAATGCTAGCTTAGCGTCACTTCATCTGGTGTCGAACACTTGTGAGCCAAACAATTATTCAAGTTCAGTTAAAACAAGTCTAGAACTCGTATCACTTTAGATAGATCAGCCCAACTCTCGTGGAACTTCTCCTTTTGTAAATCGATCTTGATACTTAAGCTCTCGCTTGGATCAAGATGTGATAACAATCATTAAAGATTAGGTTAGGGATGCAATGCTCATTCAAATTATGTCTAGCAACCTATTACACTTTTGATGAACAAGTTAACCTAGGTTCATGTACTAAATGACCAGATTAATGCAAGTCTTAATAACAACAATGAATGAAGACAATCAAATTATTACTTATTTATGTTTACCTCACGGATCTAGCACCCTAGACTAAACAAGCTGACTACTCAGCCATGAAGCAAGAAAACACATAAATCAATTCTGAATAATATATCATGCAATTAAAACATGGTTCATGATAATCTTCTATAAGGTGAGAGAGATGAAGTCTTCTCCCTTACAAAGTAACAAATCGCAAATCTCAAAATCTAGAGTCTGGTTTCTTGCGTAAACATAACTAGTATAAAAGATAAAAAGAAATAGATAGAATATATATGTGGGGGCGTCGTCAGCTAGGGTGAAAAGATAGAGGAAGTAGGGAAAATCCCGAAATAATATCTTGGTTTCCTTAAATATCGGGAGCAGTTGAGCTGCTGCTCCGCTCAGAATCACTCATTAGACTGCTCCGTTCGTTTTTGAGTCGATAGACTCTAAAACGATTTAGAAAACGTATGTACAATATGTCAAAAACACAACATATCAATTAGCAAAAACAATATCAGGAAATCCACCACGTTTTTTTTATTCTTAAGTGCACCTACATGTACATGTGGGACATAACTAGTCAGTAGATTTATTAAAGTCGAGTTTCATCAAAAACATTATACATATACCTTAAGAAATTGCAATCCTACCGGTACTGAGACCAATGCCGTTGATCAACAATGAAATAATATATACACTACTACAAGAAAACATCAATTTAGTAACTACGGATCCGATTGGTAATGACTTTCGCTTTAAGCTTTGACTTTAGAATTATGTCTGTGGAGATTTTGGCTTTAAAAACTGTAATTGTTGGTTTAGAAAAAAAATTAAAAACTTAATTGTCATCAAAAGCTTTAGAAGTTGTGACTGGTATAAATGTATATTATGATTCATTTCCAAATGTATTACATATTTATTGCAAATCTACTTTTTATTTATTTATTCAAGTTCATAAAATATATTGGGTAGTTTAAAACAAGAAATCGATCAAAATTTATCAACAACATATTTTATTTATTTATTGTAAAAATAAAAATAAAAATAAAAATTGAAACAACAAATTTATGTTTTTTATTAAATTTTATATAAGATTAAAATTTATTAACCTAAACAAAATATTATTAACGACTACCGCTTTTGGCTTTTGGCTTTTGGCTTTAAAATTTTGAATGTAGAGATTTTGGTTTTAAAGACTATCACCGTCACTTTTAATATTTGTAAAAGTTTGATTGCTACCAAAAAAAACTTTAGAAGTTCTGACTATTAATAACATATTTTCAGTTATTGTATACATGTGGTATTTTTTTTTTTTTGACATCGAAACAAATAAACTTAGAGCTATATGGCAGCCTCTTGGCCACCAAACACTAGCCAACTCGGTGCAATAGCGTCAACGTACGGTGAGCTTAATACGCGTGTTCGTCCACCTTTGGCAAGGCAGTCAGCACGGATGTTTAAAGATCTGGAGATATAAACTATGGAGAAGTCTTGGAATTCAGATGATAGAGCTTTAATTTCATCCAATTCTGATGCCAGTGCTGGTAAATCTTCTTCCTGTTGTAAGAGTTTAACAAGTTGCTCACAGTCTGATTCAAAGCGCACCTCTGTTATCCTTGATTTTAACAGTTCTTGCATAGCCCATATCAGGCCTTCAGCTTCAGCATGTAGGGGTGAGGCAGCCGCGCTTTCCCCTTGCGCACCGAACAGAGACGGCAAACCTGCATCAAGCAAAACAAAACCCCACCCAGCTTTGTCCAAGTCGTTTGTCCAGGAGGCGTCGAATTGGCATCTCCACCGGCTTACAATGAGTTCTTTCGTCGGGATAAGAGGACTCCTTTGTTGCTCTTCGGAATCGAGGATCTCTGTGGCTTGTTGAGCTATAATCCAGCTCTCTGCTTCCTTTATTGCTTGGTGCATTGTATCTAACGGTGAGATGTCTTTATTTTTGAAAACTTTCTCGTTACGCGCCTTCCATATATACCAAGCAATCCATGGGAAAGTAGTCATCACTTCTGGACTCACACCTCTCTTCTTTGCACGGAAAAGAAGGAAATTGATGTTAGCATAAAGAGACGTACACGGGAAAACCCCTGGAGAAGTCGGTATGGGTGATAAGGCCCAGCACTGTAAGGCGGGGGGACATTCAAATAGGGTATGATTTATAGATTCGCTCTCGGCCCCACACCTACTGCAGGTGGACTCCCTGGAGCAGTGCCTTCCATGTAGCTGTGCTGCTGTCGCTAAAAAACCGGATGTGGCCTGCCATAGGAAGTGTTTTAGCTTACGCGGAGCTTTCATTTTCCATACTGCAGCTTTCAGAACCGTTGTACTAGGTTCTGCGGCTACGTGGCTTCCTGCTTTGAGGCGCATGTCATGTGCAACCGAGTATCCCGACTTAACTGTGTATAATCCAGACTTTGTAAAGTCCCAACTGAAGCTATCGGGGCGCCCTGTTCTGCTCACCCGGAGCAAAACTATATGGGATATGTCCTCTTCTGCAACAAAAAGCCTCAGCAGGTCTAGGTTCCATGTCATCGCATTCTCATCTATAAGATGGTATACCCGTAGCTCCTCATCTCGAGGGAAAGCAATATTGTTAGGAGGATCGACGCGCTGGTTTCGTGGGGAGCCATGGCTCTTCCCACGCTTTAGTATCATGTCCATTCCCAATCCTCTTTCGAAGGCCTTGCTGCAGAACTGGTTTTGAGGCTAAGATACTTCGCCATCCATAGGAAGGGTTATTGGCCCTCCCGACCGTTATAGGACTAGAGTGTTTATAATACCGTCCTTTAAGTACTCTGGCCAGTAGAGAGTGAGGGTACTTGAGAAGCCTCCACATCTGTTTCGCTAGGAGGGCGAGGTTAAAATCTTGAAAATCACTGAACCCAAGTCCGCCCTCTTCCAACGGTACACAGATTTTGTCCCAGGCCACCCAATGAAAGGCTCTATTGTTGAGTTTAGTACTCCACCAGAACCGCGAGACGGCGCTCGTTAGGTTCTTTGTTATCCCTTGAGGCAGAAGGTAGCAAGACATAACATATGATGGGACTGCTTGTGCTACTGATTTAATCTGAACTTCTTTTCCCCCTTTGGATAGAAGTTTCGTCGACCATGTATTGGTACGATCATTCAATCGCTCTTGTACGAAGCTAAAAACCTGTTTTTTCGAACCACAGATCTTTTCCGGTAGGCCGAGGTACATACCCATTCCACCCTCTAGGTTGATATCCAGCGACCTTTTCAGGTTATTTTTTGAGGACGCTACCACCTTAGAACCGAACATAACTGAAGATTTTGACTTATTCAGTTGTTGTCCTGAGGCGTTTCCGTAGACGTCAATGATTCGCATGAGCTCTCTACATTCTCCTTGCTCTGCTTTACAGAAAAAAAGACTGTCGCCAGCGAACATGAGGTGTGATACTGGAGGATATGCTCTCGCAATCTTTATTCCAGTAATCTTCTTTTCTCTTTCAGCATGCTTCAGCTGTGAGATAAGAACTTCAGTACAAAGGATGAAGAGAAAAGGTGACAAAGGGTCACCCTGTCGCAAGCCGCGAGATGGGATAATATTGCCTTTGGCCTCTCCATTGATCAAGACCTGGTATGAGACCGATGATATACATTGCATGATCATCTGGATCCATCTCTCATCGAAACCCAACTTCTCCATTAATGTTTCTAGGAAGCTCCACTCCACCCGATCGTATGATTTACTCATGTCCGTCTTAATAGCCACATACATGTGGTATTTTTATTATAATCAATTTTTTGAGCAAATTATTAAAATCAATTTATCAAGAAATTTTTTTGTGTTATATCTCATTAACAATTTGATTGCTGTTTTGGGTTGTGAGTAACTAAACTAATTAATTTGCTTCCCTCTCCGACTCACCAATCACTACTATATAAAAAGAACTAATTTAGAGGTTCTTAAAGCTGTCCACATAGGACAAAATATTCTCAACCAATTAAACCACCACGTCATCACGGTCATTTCTTAATACTCAAGCTATTAGGCCACAAAAGCATCCCAGCCCTTCCAGATATTCGGCCCAATCGTAATACTTCCATAGCCCTAATATCTACAGGGATGCCAAATCTGTTTGTCTATCCCACTCTTCTGGTTTAACACTTACAGAGAGCCATGTTATCAATTATTTACACTCTTCCGCTATATTTCTTGCCGCTTGGAAAAATCAAAACCAGTCTGTTACAAAACTTTCTATCTTCCACATTCCACTTTTTTTGCTAGATATTGGACTGCTAGATATTGCTGCCCAATTAAAAGTGAGTATTGAGTAACAACATCATCTCCGGACTCCAAGCTCTCTTCGTCTTCTCCCCTTCTCAATATATAAATCGATGCCTTTCTTTTTTCTCACCAATGGGTTTGTACATTTGAGACGAGCCACAGTAGAGCTAATCGTACGGCGGCTAGAATCTGATTGAGGTTAAACGCTTTACTCACGGTATAGAGGTAATGACAGTGAGAATTTGATTTGTGGTTAAACGGACTCATTCTCTTTTTATATTTTTAAACTAAAACCACATAATCTGATTTGGTGGTTTCGCTTTCTTTTGCAGCCATTTGAGTTTGGGGAACGATGAACCATGAAGGTTTATATCCTAGCTCCTTTATACATAACTTCATTTTCTAATCCTGGACACAGAGAGATTATGAAGAATTCAAGGTTAACATCAATGCTTAGTTGCGACTGCACAGAAAGTGTCTGAAGAAGTCTTGACTAGGCACAAATGCACTCCCTGGCCTGGTAATAATATTTGTGATCATCTCTCCTGATCTAGGTGAGATTCTCAGAGGCGTTTAACTGTTTCATTTTTGTTATATGTGCTGAGTGTACACATTACTCCCAGAGTTATCTGTTTATTTTCATGTTTTCTCCTTTGAAACAATGGTGTTTGCGATGTATAAAACCACAAGCTGCCTAGGCTGGTTTGTCTTCCCATGAGAAGAGACCCAGAGTTGACCATCATAAAATGTTGGAGCCATGAATCTTTTAGTAAATGATTATGCGTAATCCTTGATTATATTATTTGAATTCTTTCCGCAAATCTCGGGGTTTCTATCTAATGCTCCTTATCTTATGAATGTAGATTGTGATCACTACATCAACAATAGCAAAGCTCTTAGAGAAGCAGAGGTAGATCCTCAGCCGGGAAAGAAGATTCGATGGGATCAGTATACACGACATATACATATATCCCAATGTTGTAGTCTTCGACGTAAGTATACGATAGTTCTGTCACCACCCTCCTTCTCTTGAGTCATAATCTCGGGCTTAAAATTAATTTTTCATCTTGATTGAGCTCCCGCTTTGGCACTGCTTTATGTTGCTACCTTTAGCTTCATTGAAAGCAAAAAGAACAGCTACTGAATAGATTTTTAAATGAGGTATATATATATAATCACTCAAAATATTTTTTTTAGCGCCCACTTTGACCTACAAAAGAATTACAATTTAAAGCACTTGAAAGTTGAGTCAACCGATTGAAAACAAGACTTTGGAAAAACTACATTAAACATATGTAAGATTACCATTTTTCACTAAAAAAAGACGGCTTATCTCCATAATGTAACATTACTATTTTGTAAAAAAAACAATATATATAATTTCGAAAATAATAAATAATATTTAAACATACAACATAAAAAATGGAAATACTACATTAAACATATGTAAGATTACCATTTTACATTTAAAAATAACAATAATATGTAAACATACAACATAAAAAATGGAAATACTACATTAAACATATGTAAGATTACCATTTTTCACTAAAAAAAATGGTTTATCTCCATAATGTAACATTATCATTTTATAAAAAAAAAAACATAAATATAACTATTTGAAGTAAATATGTCTTAAAATATAAAATTATTAGTAAATAGAAAGTATAATAAATAGAAATACACAATATAAAGAAAAATAAATAATAAGTAAATATATAATATAAGTAAATACGCAATTTAAAAATGGAAAATTACGTTAAGATTTAAAAATATATCTTAAAATTTAAAATATAGATATTACGTAAATAGAAAGTATAACAAATGAAAATATACAATTTAAATAAAATAGAAAATATACATTAAGATTTAAACATTTATCTTAAATTGTAAAATAGAGATATAAAGTAAATAAAAAGTACAAGAAATGGAAATACATATACAGGAAAATAAATAATAAGTAAATAATGTAAATATATAATATATGAATTATATATATAATAATAAGTAAATACACAATTTTTTTTAAAAAATGGAAAAAGTTCATTAAGCATTAAACATCTATCTTAAAATGTAAAATATATAATAAAAGTAAATACACAATTTAAAAAAATGGAAAAAGTACATTAAGATTTAAATATCTATTTTAAAATATAAAATATAGATATTACGTAAATAAAAAATATAAGAAATGAAAATAAACATTTTAAAAAATGGAAAAAGTACATTAAGATTTAAACAATTATCTTAAAATGTACATCTATCTTAAAATGGTAGTAAATTATAAAAAAATGGAAAAACCCCATTAAAAAAAAAAATGTATAGTTTTACATCAAGAAAGTCCCTATAAAATTCATTATTACATCAACATCAACCTTACACTATCAAAGAAAACTTCAAAGCACTCGAGCAAAAAAATAGTTCCACCATCAATTTTTGCAGTCCCAAAAACCTTAAATGACTTTGAAGGAGATTTTTTATAACAACGAACTTTTTGTTAGGTGGATTCATTGTTGGGAAACCCGCAACTTCCAAAAGCCAAACTTATTCATGGGAATTGAATTGCTTTTCATAGACTCAAAAGGTATTCTTGCAAATTTAAATTAATCTAATCCATAATTTTATTGTTAATATTCATATTAAGTCTTTCATGATCAAACCATTACAGTTAATAACCATTCAAGCGTTTATCCCGAAATACTTCTTTCCTCGCCGAATCAGGTATTGGTTCATGTAGGTTTAGTATTGTTTTTGGTTTATTAACCGATTTATGATGGTCCTATTGTAAATATAATTTAAGTTGGTTTAGCATATATTATGCTTAAAATAACTTAAATTAAATAATAGTAATATTATGCTTAAAATATAATTTTAGAGAGTTTTCAAATATAGTTTACAGAACATTATAGGTGATGAATTTAATTTATTAAATTTGTTTATTACTTAAAACTAAGTTTTTTAAAAAATATACTGAGTTATAAATATCAATGCTGGATTGGTGAGTATAACATGAAGACAAAAATATAAATATTTCATTTTCAAGATATGAAATTCAGCTTTTATTCAGTTATTCAATATATAATATCTTAAATTAATTTTAAAAATATATACATAATTTATATATATAGATTAATCTTCCAAACTTAAACTATTATATTATATATGAATAATGTTTTTAAATAAAAATAATTTCTGATTTAAAAAAAAATAAAAACAACAAATGGTTATTTTCAAATAATGGATGTAATTTACATTATACTATCATTTAACAAGTATTAGATACGTTTTGATATATTATTATTTTCTATTTCTAG
>NC_027756.1:37116152-37118580 GCF_000695525.1 Brassica oleracea var. oleracea
TTTCTATTTCCAGAAAAAAAAAATTGTTAAACATCAATATCATCTAGGTTAAGTATACTAACAGCACAAATTCAAACATCACAAAAAATATTTACATAAACATTATAATACAATAATTTAATCAAAAATTACAATTCAAAAAAACAATATTCAAAAGAATAGTTATATACTTAATATTTGAAAATCAAAGATATTTTTGCTAAAATTGTACTTATCTGACCAAGGAGATCGACCATATTTTTACGGATCGATCGATTGTTGAGCATTTAGTTGATCCGAAAATACTATGCAGTTTAATTAAATATCTAAAACATTTATTCCAACACTCAACAAATAGTTTTGCTAAATATGATAACTAGATAGCCAACAAAATTACAAAAAATATTTAAATAGTAAAAAATATGTTAATTTAACGTGTTAAAATTTAAAAATAAATTTTAATTATGATATGCATATCAACATTTATATAAATATATATCATAACCTAAATATAAATAATTTAACAACTTAAATTAGAAAAACTAAAAATCCCGGGCGTAGTCCGGGTTAATCTCTAGTATTATGATAAGTTATAGAATACTTAATAGTGAAATTGCTTAGAGAGTAAGTATAGAAAAAGCCAGGTGTAGAGATTTCTAGAGAGTTATATCTCAATGGTAACCGTTGATTCGGTTCGATCTACATCGTCCGTTGTAACTTGTACACAAAGGGGTGATGCCCTCATTTGTAAAATATTAAACAAGTCATAAAGAATCCTTTAATTTTTTTTTCTTCCGGGTTAATGAGAGAAAACGATTATAATTGGTTCGCAGGATGGGAAAAAGAGCTTCCATCTCCGAACAGGCTCATGCCCTTATCTCAATTTCAACCGATGCCGTCGCAGCTCCAGCTCCCGTCTTCACAAGCCAATTCCTCTGCCGAATTCGCGGAGAATTCAGCAGATCGTGGCTCCGGAGACGAACCAGCACGGACTCTTAGACGACCACGAAACATCTGGACACCGCAGCTACACCAACGCTTCCTCGACGCGTTCGAGCATCACGGGATCAACCATGCAACTCCCAAAAGGATTACGGAGTTCATGAACGTCGACGGGTTAACAAGAGGGAGCGTCGCGAGCCATTTGCAAAAATACAGGTATCAGCTCAAGAGAATTGAACGTCGCGAACCATTTGCAAGCTTTCTGGTGGGTAAAATAAAGCCTAGCCCAAGCCCAAGCCCAAGCCCAAGCCCATTACAATCAAGGCTTTAAGTAAGATTATGTGTTTAGGGTATTCTCTCGTATTGTTTTATACATTCAGTTATCATGTTCATGAGATGTAACTTTGGCTGGCATAGTTGACAACTCTGAAAGTTTTTCCTTTGTTGTTCTCTCTCCTTAGTTTTCCTCTTATGAATTATAGTGTAATGTTAATTGATATTGGTTGAGCAAATTAAATAACCTAAAAATTATAAAAGAGATTCCGGTTAAGATTTTGTTGTTGATCTTAAAGTCGGTGATGTCATCGAGTCCACAAGTTGTCTCGTGTTTAAACAATCCCGTTAACCCGAGTTACAAAATTGCCAGATAGTTCTAACTTTATCGTTTCTTTGGAGTAGTCTCCTGTAGTATAAGTGATTGTCGAAGCAGTTCTGAGGGATATCAAAGCACCGAAAATGCAAGTACTAGCTTAATCTAAGTGCGATCATGTAATTTTGATGGGTTGTAAGCTATGACTAAAATTAAAAAGCAATAACATAATGATATTTTCTTGACTAAGGAAAAAGTGAACTCATGGGCATAGGATTATACCTTGGGTGATTAAGTTTCGAACTAAGGATGACAAATGATCAATCAAACTATCGACCTTAAGCCTAAACACAATTCTAAGCAAGCTCTATGTCTAGATGAATGCTCATTTGCTAACATATCTCAAACATCAAATGTCTTTGGTTGAATAATATGAAAACACTCATTACTAACAAGTCTATTAGCTATTTTAGCACCTTTAACAACAAATGTCTTTGGCAAAGTATACTAAAAGCCTAGGAGAGTTGTCTCGCGCATTTCAACAAACACTTTTTGGGTGGGAAATGCCTATCGATCAACTTTTGAGTGGCCAACTCAGAAGATGCATTATGAATACTCTACTAGCAAGGAACAAGAATGATCTACACTAAAACATCATAGAACTAACCCAATCACCCTTAATCTCCCTAACCCATTAATTCAAAAGGTGATTACTCACTAATCTCCATGATTCCTCTTAAACCCATATTGGATTTCAGATTAATCATGTAGAGAAATAGATAAGAAATCAACAAGAACACAAGATGAAAGCAATGAAATCTGAATCAAAAGAAGTTTTTACTAGTTGTTCTCTAGAAAAAAGAGATTCTCCGCCTTCCATCGCTTACAAAAGTACTTAACTTAGGTTTAGGCAATGTA
>NC_027756.1:37118737-37129094 GCF_000695525.1 Brassica oleracea var. oleracea
GTGTCTCGCCCCGTCAAAACGCGAGTGACTTGAGCTGGTCGCTCTGGGCTGGTCGCTCTGGCTGGAGCGACTTAAGATAGTCGCTCTGGGCTGGTCGCTCTGGCTGGGAGCGACCTTGGTAGGTCGCTCTGAGAGGTCGCTCCAGGATGCTCGAACAGGGTGGATATGACTCTAGTAAATTCGGCATAACTCCTTCATTACATCTTCAAATGACTTGAAACCACTTCCATTAGAAAGCTAACTCAATTTGCTGTGTCTGTACAAAATCTTAGCAACAGAAGATTTTCTAAAGGCTCCATCCATGCTCATCTTTCATCCCCTTTTGGATCACAATGCTCCCAAACATCTCAAATCACTCCATGACACACTCCAACACCTAATAAGGACAATGAATGCAAAATGCAACCTAGACATGGTTAAATCCTAATCTATATGATGAAAATGCTTATGGATGAATGGATAAAACAATGAAAATATGCAAGACATCAAGTTATTCTTGGGTTCACCCCCTAGGGTGAACCTCTAGGTTCACCAACCAATAGAATTTCATTATTTCAAATTCGATAACTTTTAAAAATAGAAAAAAAATATTGTCAAGTTATATTATGTTTTTTTAAAAAAAAAGTAAATAAAAAAAATAGTAGTAACAGAAAAAAGAATTTAAAAAAAATATTTTTAACGTCGTCGGCAAAACACTAAACCCTACATCCTAATCCCTAAACCGTAAATCCTAAACCCTAAACCCTTTGGGTAAACCGTAAACCCTTGAGTAAACACTAAACCCTTGGATAAATCATAAACTTTAAATAAAAAAAACACTAAACACTAAAACCCTAAACCCTAAACCCTAAACCCTAAATCCTTGAGTGTTTTGGTGTTTAGTGATTTTGATTAGAGTTTAGGATTTATCCTAGAGTTCAGGGTTTACCCAAGGGTTTAGGGTTTAGGATTTAGAGATTAGGATTCAGGGTTTAGTTTTTTTGCTGACGACGTTAAAAATATTTTTTTATTTATAATTACTACTATTACTTTTTTACCTTTTAATTTTAAAAACATAATATAATTTGACAATATTTTGTTTCCTTTTTTAAAAGATATCGAATATGAAATAAGACAATTTTATTGGTTGGTGAACCTCTAGGTTCACAATAGGGGGTGAACCCAAGGATAAGTCGTTTCCTTATGGCTTTCTTCATAACAACACACTATTTAATTTTTATCTTTCTCAGAGATTTATTAAGGTGTATCGATGCATTGTTATTATGATGAACGATTGTAACTTAATTGTCTATTCTCTCTTACTATGAATGGTGATCAGGGAACGGTGAGGAATAATGCATTTCCTAACGTTCCTAAAAAAAATATCACCATTCATAAGAAATAATTTTTTTTTCTCATTTCCTACCATTCTTTATTTCTGTAGAGAAATAAAGAACAAAAGTATTCCTTCTTAAATTTGAGAAGGAACAACCGTTCCATTTCATTCCTGCAATTTTATTCTTTTACGTTCCTTTTCTATTCGTTCATCTTGTTTCCAGAATGGCCACCAGTCGAATGTGATTTCCCGTGCTCATGCACGAATACAAACATTTACAAAATAATAATAAAATCATTGTAATTGATTAATTTTTAATTTCTAATTACTGACAAGTTTAAATTATTTTATAGTTTGTATATTAGAAAGACAAATATAACAATGTTTTAAGCTACGTTATTTTGTTATCTTAATTAAATATATGATTTTGGTATAAAAGTTTGGATCGGTAAGTTATTTCTGCTATGTTGAGTTGTATATTTTTTCAATTGAATTTTAATCAAAGTAAATCAGATTATATCATTTAATTTAGTTTCTAAGATTTGTAAATATGTATTTTTAAATTGATATATTCTGTTTTGGCTTAAATTTTGTGAGAAAAGGTTTAAGTGTTGATTAGAAGGTGTATAAGTGTATCAAATTTGAAATCTTAAAAAACATGCCGATCATTAGAGTTTTAGAACGTAATAGTAACCTAATTACTTTTATCAAATACCGCATTCAAATGAAAACAATTTTCTATGGAATTGGTTTTGAGATAATTACTTGTTTATTTTTATATTCATAACCAATCATTTGTCCATGTCATCAAGGATGTTAAGATCTTGGGCCACGAATCTGTGTTACGTAATAGGCCCATTAATTTTACTTTCCTCTTCCTCTAACCTAAGTTGTCACGGCATCTACAGACCCTCTAAAACTCATCGTCTTCCCATCTCCTCTGTATAACGCCAACGACGGCAACAATGATGAATCAAAGCTATCCTCCAGACAAATCGGCATGTAACTCTCCACATCCCTCCTCTTACTCAATGATATCAATGCCTCTTGAAGATCCCTTAATTAATCACTTAAATGAAACGCATCCCATCTCTCTTCTTTCCCTATTGAGACTATATATATATCCCAACCCAACAATCTCTTCCTCAGCAAACGCATCCCAACACTATGGCAAATCAAACGGCAGTCGCCAATGTGCAATACAAGCCATTCTCCACTTTTGTTTCAGCAGGACCAGGAGATTCCAAGTTGATGTTTAGGATAATCCATTTCTTAGAAGCTTGCAATAATTCCAAAGGAGGCATCCTTATCGGAATCAAGTACGTGGCAGTCGATTTCTTTAATGATCATCATCCACATCAGCTCTCTCATGTTCCCTTTTCCCATTACATTCTTTGAGTTCCCTGCTGGCGAGTTCTACCGAAAATTCAGAAAAGTGTAGTAGGTACTCACTTATCTTTTTCCTCCATTTAAACCATGATTAACTCTACGTTCATATACTCATTTCTTAAATAGATAAAGACACCTACTTAAGCTTGATTTAAATATAGATGGAGTCTCTAAAACTGATAGGAATCAAAGGTTCGTAAGTTTTTAATCTTCTTATGACTTCTACGTTTTGCTGTTGCTTAGTATGGTTATCTCTCAAAAAGACATGATTGCTTACCACGAACATGTCGGAGAAGCCTCAAATTGACACCCGCTTATGCTTGATGCAGTGTCAAATGAGTTCTGGGAACAGAAAATTGTGAGGAAGAGCAATGGAGCGGATATCTACAGACTGCAGAGTAACGTTAAGAAACGGGACAGATTAGGTTTATATAAAGATGGTTTCGAAAGAGAAAAGGCGTTTATTTTTAAGCTAAGACACAAGAATTTGGTAAGATTTTTAGCAGTAACTTGATTGCTTTGGTTACAGAATCGACCGGTGGAGAAAATATTAGAGACTTACGCTCAATTCTTCATTGGCTTCGTCATGGAGAAGAAGATTAGGAGTGGTTAGGAGTTGTAGAAGGTATGTTTTATCTATTCAAACAATGGCCTGAGATTATATTTGATTTGAATGCAAGTAGTGTTTTGTTATAGATGATGATCAAGAACCATTGATTTCTTAGTTCAAGATTGGAGATGAAACCTACTCATCAAGTAATAATGGCTCTTTCTTTGAAAAAAAAAAACAAAAATTTCAAGTTACGTGTGTTTTTGTTTGTGTTATCATCTACAGATATACTTAACTTTGGATTGTTTATCTTGGAAAAGATTACAAATCTAAAACCTGGTGAGGAACAAGAAGATCCAGAAAGGAGGTATGTTGAGTAAATAAGAGTTTATGGTCGGATAACTTAGAGAGATAGTGGTTGATGAGAATATGAAGATTGAAGAGAGAACGTTGGGGAAAATTAAGCAAGTAATTACACTTGGACTTATGTTCACTGACAAATCCCCGTCAAAGCAAATCAAGCTTCTACGCAGATTTATGACATGGTGTTTCTTCGTATGAGTCTGGCTCAAGGCATCAATCAGATATGTAATTAGGTTGTGTGTATTGAAGAATTGAAGCTTTACTCTTTTGTTTTGATTTTAATAGATAAGATAGTTCTATTACGATTTCAAGACATATTTTGTATACAATCAATAAAATTGCACCTTACTTTTTAGGTAGGATTTGCACGTACACAGATAAACATATATGTTAGCTGATTTATTATCAGTCACCATTTTCAGTCCAATGTAATCTCTTTTATATAATTAATAGGTAAAACCATCTGTGGATACGTAAAGGGTTCTAACGAGGCATCTAATGAATCTAAGGTTATAGGAAAACATGGATGAGCTAACATGATGAAGAGTTTTGTTTAAGTTTGCGGGATCAAAACTTTTTCTAAAAAACACACGTACATATTATTTGTATAACTAGGTACTGAAAATATGAAAAAAATGTTAGCATACAAAAACAAATGCTGTAAAATTCTGAGATAAAAAAATTTATATTAATATACCTATGATCAATGAACAAAACTTTCAATAAAAAAATAAAATTTGTACGTATAAAAGAGAAAACAACAAAACATACATTTAATCGTTATAAGTCATGAATTTGCATAGTATTGTTTTAACATGAAAACTCAAATATTGGAACAACACAACATATATATACTCACCAAATATAATACTATACATTACTATGAACTGAAAACCAATCAAACAAATCTGTTAACTATGAGCAATAAATCAATCAATTTAATATTGTCAAAAAATCACAAATAAAATCAACAAATTCTTAGTCATATTTGTGATTTTTGGTATAAAATAATATAAATTAAACTTTAAATATTTTTTTAAGAAAATTAAATTTAAAATTTATAAGATACTATCCGCGCGTAGCGCGGAAAATGAATCCAGTAAAAATATAATATCAACAGTAATCTTGCAGCACTTGTGCATGTCCCCCACCACAACATGCATTGGTCCCTACTCCAAAAAGTTTTAAAAAAAACTCATTGGTCCAAAGGGGATCCATACAACACTTTAATATACACATCAAATCCAACTTACAACTTTAACATAGGAGGACCAACAAATCCTCCCTTTGTGTTAATTAGATGCATTGTAGCTTAAATAGATGGATCGGATTAACATCGAGATCCTTTTCTACAAGAGAGAACCAGCATTGCCCGTCACAGAAGCCACCAACGAGGACGGTCTAGCTGACAGACTTGAAGCTTTTGCATAGCTTGAAGAGGCTCTTCCACCAGAGGGCATCTCCAATTCCAGTTCTTCCATTTGCTTTGTGGTGCATCTTCGTATTTAGTCACCTTTTTTCCAGTCACATAGTTGTAATTCAATACTCATATATATGAGTAAAATATAAATATATTCATTATAAGATTAGCTCTTAATTACCTCTTTGAAGACGTGGTCATTGGGAGCAAGAAACCTATTGCCTTGACTGTTAATCGTTGGAGCTGCACTCCCACCAATTGCGTACATTTGCCAATGCGTATAATCATTATTTACCACATGAAAATACCCATGCCTACATCTGCCAATTCCCCATATTATATTACATGACATTAGCTAAAATAATATAAATTTCAAGGACATGTTTAGAATAACTCTAAAAGTTAACTTTATTTTTTACCTGGGCATTCTCTGAACAAGCCCTTCACCAAAATGATTAAAAGCAATGGTGACTTGCATGTTCTTGTCTCTCGTGTACGAATCACTGTGTCCTAAAAGCATCACTTTGTTATGATGCGTCAAGTAGTTATTAGATATCGTAATGGCCGTCGATCCACGGATCGCATCGACCAGACCGTCATCGCAGTTAGACAACGAGCAGTGGTCCACCCACACGTGGGACCCACCGAAGATCGAGACGGCTTCTCCGTCCGACGCCGTCCTCCAGCCGTAATGTGACGGCGAGTCTCTGACGTAAGCATTCCCTCTCTTCTTGCAGTCATGGATGTTGATACCGTGGATGATGATGTTAGTCACGTACTGAACAGTGATGCACGCGCCGCCGGCGATGTGCACGCTAGCTCCACGGCCGTCTATGGTCTTGAACGAGTTCATCATCAGCTCTTCTTTCAGCTTTATCACCATGTCACGTGCGAAGATGATCCACAGCGGCTCGTCTTGGATCACTGCGTGTCTTAGAATTCCCGGTTTAGGGTTAACCGCGTCTTTGTCGCTGGAGTCGGTCACCACGTAGATTCTGCCGTCACGGCCGCCGATGGCGTGGTAGTGACATTAATTAAAGTGATCTTGCACGAGTATAAATATTTTTAAAGTAAATATATTATAATAATTAATTGCTATTTACTTTTAGTTTTAAATTAATTTATAATTTATATGCATCATTTATATTAGTAATATTATGTTACTTTAATTATACATATGATTTTATATATGTTATGTCTAATCGATTTTGTTGTTTTTCAGTCGATTTAGTTATCATTTGGTTAAATTGGATTGCATCTATGAATTCAACTGTAATATTTTTATTCCATATATTAAAATTTTGGTTAATTTCTTATTTGCATTTAGGTGATTGTTGTCTTAGATATGTGAAAATATTTTATGAAGATTATGTATAACTTAAGATATATTGTGCTTAGAATCAAATTTGAAATAAAAAAATAAACTAAAGTGTCTGATTCCAAATTACATAAATTAATATAACAAAACGATAATATTCTGAACTCTCATGCATATATATAAATTTTACAAAAGAACTAAATTGTAACAGTTGGTTAATATTCTATTTTCATTTTTAATATGCTTTGAGTTGTCCTATGATTTATATTTATAAAATAAATTACTATTCTTATAAAATTATATATTCTTATCGTAGTTAAATCTATGATTTTAGACAAAAGTTGGATTAGTCGAATCACTCATGTTGTGAGTATATTGAGTTACATATATTCTTTCAAATTCAAAATGAAGTATAATTATTTTTTATTATAATTAAGTCAAATGTGCATGTATTTTCATAATATTTATCAAATTATATGTTGATGTTTGTAAAAAAAATATTAGAAAATAAAACGATGATCAATAGGAAGTTACATGCGTAAGTAGCTGATACATTTTTAAAATCTCATGAGCATATATCAATATTTACAATAATTAAAATATTTTATAAATTCTAAATAACTTTACGCCTTTGATATATTGAACGGAGACTAAAATTTATTTTAAATAATCTTAAAATGAGAATTCAGATTTGCTTTGGTATTTTGATTATGGTTCTATTAAGTTAAAAACATAAAACATAAAATTTAAAAGCAAATTTAATATTAAGAAAAAATAACTTTAATAATGATAAAATATAATATATCTACCTCATTAAACTATTTTGTAACTATTTGATCAAAAGATGTTTATTTTGAAAATTATTTTTAGTTTTTTTTTTTAATATATTTTAAAAATAAGCAGTAAAAACAATTGTGATTGTAGTTAAAAATAATATTATATAAGTAAAATATAATTTATCGATATATTTTTGCTGTAATTGAAAGATATTATAGTCAGCTAAATATATGAAAAATAAATAAAACATTTGAATATTACTAATTATAAACTATTTTTAGAAAATTAAACATATATCAGTTTATGTTACTTAATTATTTTTTGTAATCATCTAAGAAAATATATAGATATATAAAAATATTTTTATTACTTTGAATTTTTTTGTATTGTTTAAAATTATGTTTTAAAAGAAATAATATTTCTTTTTCTAATATCAAGATTATCTGTGTAAATTGTTTTTAATGAAATCACATTATATAAAAATTTATAATTTTCATCTAAGAAAATATAGATATAAAGAAAGTATTTTATTACTTCAAAATTATATTTATATTATTTAAAAATATTTTTTAAATGTAATATTACTATTTTGTAAACTTTCCTTTTTTTAAGAAATCATATTTTATATACATATGTTTTCGTTTTTCAATTTTTTTTTAACTTTATAAAAAATTTCCTTTTTATTATATGTGTAAATTTTTCGTAAATTTTTTAAAAGGAAACTAAAAAATAATAATAATTATAGTATTTTGAATGTAAATTAATTCATTAAGGGTATCAGTATAATCAACCATCGTGAGAGCGACACATAGGAAACTGACTTCTCAAATAATATTATAGAGATAGTTTTCAAGTCTTTATTTGTTATAAAAAAATATGTCAAAAATCATTTTAAACATAATTTACTAACAAATAGTAAACAAAATTTTGAAAACAACATATATAAGTTATTGAAATTTAAAATTAAAATAATGTTACATACATCTTAATGATAATTTTATTATTAAGTTTGTTTTCTTAAAATAGTCTTAAAATATGAAAATATAAATATATTAATATTTACAAATTTACTTTTTATTTGTTAGAAATACATATTTAGGTTATACTTATTTTGGTACTATCGATGGCTACTGCTGCCACTAAAACTCGATTGGCTTGAAACTCAGAAGGTGAACAGCAGTTTGATGAAAATGCAGTCCCAATGTTGATATTCATCTACAACAAAGCCTGCACAATGAACCTTCAATGCATTATGAGACGATCAAGTTCCTGATATCAACACTGTATCACATGTACCAAGTGCTTGTTACATTTGACTTCATGAATATATCACTTAGAAATGACTTGTAGAAGTGAAACACGTATTTCTCTGAATAGAATTTAATTGCTTGAACCTTTATCATTCAATGGACAGTTTCACTTTTGTCCAATAAACCAACAGTGTCTGCAAAATGGAATTGCTCCAAAAATAAAAAAAATTACATTTTTAGATTGAACTTTAAGTTGAGCTTCCACCGTTCATATCATCTCCCAAGCCATTGTTGCCTCCCTGATAACAGCAAGACAAACACTGTTATTTTGACAGTACTGAAGAGCGGTATCCAATGTAGTTACAAACTTACATATCAGGGACTCGAAGACGCATGACGCTCGTCGAAGATGCGTGAAACTGTGAAGGTCTGATGCTTTGCAGTGTAATTGAAAATGATAACGCTAAGCTAGAATGTGTATGTCTTGCCAACAATGTCGGTAAAAACAGAGGAGCTGACTATCTTCTGGGTTCTCAACACCTCCAGCCTATTAAAGGCAGAGTATAAAAACAGATTCATCAGCCTCATCAGCAACCCTTAACTCCACACGATATCAAGAGTTTTAGCATATGAGATTACTGCTAAAAAGAGCTTCCAAGTAGAGAATCATCAACATACACTACTTCGACGCTTCTCTCTCTTCACCTGCAACACATACTTCTTCCTCCTCTGTCATCTCACATACAAACCATCTGTTATATCGTGTGTTTGGTGATATAAGGAGAGTGTGTTTACCATTTTGCAGATGTTTCGTCCTCTCAGTGTCTTTAAAGCTTCTCCAGCGTAAGCTTGAGCTGCTTTTGATGCGTCTGCTTCCTTTGCAGTGGTGTTGATGCTTCAATTTTTCTCCATCACCAATGGTGATATAGACAGGAGCAGATTTACCAATTCTTGGACAAGTCTATATACCTGCAACCAATTTAGAATTAACATTAGTAGCCACAAATACCTGTAACTCTACACCAGTCATAAACATAAGAATCATCAACCTGGACAGCTGATTTCTCCCCATCAACCCCTAGGACCTGGCCACGTCTCATAGAACCTTCTCCTAAGAAAATATTAACAATTTCCTGGTATGTTAGGCCCTGGTACATTATAAATAATCACCATCCATTAGCCAATCAAGTTTAAGAGAAACTGTGATACATGATCGGTATATACAGATCAAAATCAAATCAACGACGTAACAATTTATGTTAAGCATTCAATCAACCTAATTACCATCTCATGAACAATGGTACAACTAATGAGCTCCACGAGCTGATCCCTCAACTCTTTGCTACGTATCAAAATTGCTTGAGCCGTATAATTGTCTATGCAAGGCAAGATCTAGAAGCAATGGGCATGAACACTAACCTTCTACTACTATCTCTGAGTCTGACTTGGGCTCCATTTAAGATTTTGGCAACTGTTCCTTCTAAGAGCGTTCTTTCTCGAAGGTACATCTCCTGTTAACACATCATGCGACATATTACTTAGTCTCATCGTTGGTTTTTTCTTATCAAGGCAAGACAGAAAGCGAAACCAACCCATGCTGTTTTTTTCACTCAGTATCAAGTCGTTTTTGTCTTCATTTAATCGCGTAATCTGCACAACCAGTCTACGAACCACCTGAAACCCACAAGTAAATCCTAAGCCAACACAAAACAGTAAATCCAAAAGCTTTGCTGCTACTGTTACTATATAAAGAAGAATAAACTCTATGCTACACATGTGTCTGTAGTTGCACAAATGCTCAAAGAAGCACATTAAAGTTTTTCAACGAAAGAAGAAGCTAATGAACTGTCATGAGACATACTTCTGTAGCAGAAGGAACGCTCAAGATGAATGTAACAATCACCTAAATCCATCCAAAAATTACATGGCTGCAGAAGGGAGATTACCTCCATATACCCCATACCTCCCCCTTCCC